>NW_013958112.1:2567-3001 GCF_001266775.1 Austrofundulus limnaeus
AGTAGAACATGCTGTAATGTTTATGATGTCACTTTAGTGCACTGAGTTTGTGTTTGTCCAATACTGGAATAAATAAATAAACTAGTTTGAATTTTAATGAGTTACAATCTACAACTGGAACGTGTCTAGTCAACTAACTTCTCATAAAAATTTAATAAAAATACTGACTAAAAATCTAAAATACTTGTAATTGAGTGTGGCAATAAGTTGGACGTTTAAATTAAGCTGAAAATCTTTTGTTTTTTCCTCCCACAGTCACTGGGAACAAGGATGGCCAAAAGATGACTGGAATTTTGCAACGTACTGCAGTCCTCAAGGGAAATGGAAACACTCATATTACACTGACAACAAGAACTGGATCTGTGAGAAATCAATGAAGTCAGATCTGACAAAAGAAACCTGATGATGATAATTCCCTGATGAAGTTCAGAATC
>NW_013958113.1:0-533 GCF_001266775.1 Austrofundulus limnaeus
GATAGTGTTTAGTTAGTTATGGCTAGTTATTATTAGTTATTGTTAGTTACCGATAGTGTTTAGTTAGTTATGGCTAGTTATTATTAGTTATTGTTAGTTACCGATAGTGTTTAGTTAGCTATGGCTAGTTATTGTTAGTTACTGATAAATTGTAGTTAGTTATGGCTAGTTATTTTGAAATTAGTGTTAGTTACTGATAGTTTATAGCTAGTTATTGTTTGTTGCTGATAGTTTTTGTTTGTTACTAACAGTAACTAACATTAACTAACAATAACTATCCATTACTAACTAAATACTGTCAGTAACTAACAGTATTTGCCATAACATAATTGATCATGATCAGCTTTTCAAAGATTAAATGTTGCATCAAACCCAGATTCAGTCTAGACTCCCAGAACAAATACCTAAAACTGGACCTGTCCCCAGAACAAAGACCTAAAACTGGACCTGTCCCCAGAACAAAGACCTAAAACTGGACCTGTCCCCAGAACAAAGACCTAAAACTGGACCTGTCCTGAGAACAAAGACCTAAA
>NW_013958113.1:1533-2205 GCF_001266775.1 Austrofundulus limnaeus
GATGACCAAGAGGACAGATGACCAGTAGGACAGATGACCAGCAGGACCGATGACCAAGAGGACAGATGACCAGTAGGACAGATGACCAGCAGGACTGATGACCAACGGGACAGATGACCAGCAGGACCAGTGGCCAACAGGACAGATGACCAGTAGGACAGATGACCAACAGGACAGATGACCAGCAGGACCGATGACCAGCAGGACAGATGACCAGCAGGACAGATGACCAGCAGGACCGATGACCAGCAGGACTGTTGACCAGCAGGACCGATGACCAACAGGACAGATGACCAGTAGGACAGATGACCAGCAGGACTGTTGACCAGCAGGACCGATGACCAACAGGACAGATGACCAGTAGGACAGATGACCAGCAGGACTGGTAACCAGCAGGACTGTTGACCAGCAGGACCGATGACCAACAGGACAGATGACCAGTAGGACAGATGACCAGCAGGACTGGTAACCAGCAGGACTGTTGACCAGCAGGACTGATGACCAACAGGACCGACGACCAGCAGGACAGATGACCAACAGGACCGACGACCAGCAGGACCGATGACCAGCAGGACAGATGACCAACAGGACAGATGACCAGCAGGACCGATGACCAGCAGGACTGATGACCAGCAGGACCGATGACCAGCAGGACTGATGACCAGCAGGACC
>NW_013958114.1:0-1204 GCF_001266775.1 Austrofundulus limnaeus
GAGCTCCTCACAGCTCCTCACTGCTCTTCAGAGCTCCTCACTGCTCCTCAGAGCTCCTTACTGCTCCTCAGAGCTCCTCACATCTCCTCACTGCTCCTCACTGCTCCTCACTGCTCCTCACAGCTCCTCACAGCTCCTCACTGCTCCTCACAGCTCCTCACTGCTCCTCACTGCTCCTCACTGCTCTTCAGAGCTCCTCACTGCTCCTCAGAGCTCCTTACTGCTCCTCAGAGGTCCTCACATCTCCTCACTGCTCCTCACTGCTCCTCACTGCTCCTCACAGCTCCTCACAGCTCCTCACTGCTCCTCACAGCTCCTCACAGCTCCTCACTGCTCCTCACAGCTCCTCACTGCTCCTCACTGCTCCTCACTGCTCCTCACTGCTCCTCACAGCTCCTCACAGCTCCTCAGAGCTCCTCACTGCTCCTCACTGCTCCTCACTGCTCTTCAGAGCTCCTCACTGCTCCTCACTGCTCCTCACTGCTCCTCACTGCTCCTCACAGCTCCTCACTGCTCCTCACAGCTCCTCAGAGCTCCTCACTGCTCCTCACAGCTCCTCACTGCTCCTCACTGCTCCTCACAGCTCCTCACTGCTCCTCACAGCTCCTCACAGCTCCTCACTGCTCCTCACAGCTCCTCACTGCTCCTCACTGCTCCACAGCTCCTCACTGCTCCTCACTGCTCCTCACAGCTCCTCACAGCTCCTCAGAGCTCCTCACTGCTCCTCACAGCTCCTCACTGCTCCTCACTGCTCCTCACTGCTCCTCACAGCTCCTCAGAGCTCCTCACTGCTCCTCACAGCTCCTCACAGCTCCTCAGAGCTCCTCACTGCTCCTCACTGCTCCTCAGAGCTCCTCAGAGCTCCTCACTGCTCCTCACAGCTCCTCACTGCTCCTCACAGCTCCTCACTGCTCCTCACAGCTTCTTACTGCTCCTCACAGCTCCTCACTGCTCCTCACTGCTCCTCACTGCTCCTCACTGCTCCTCACATCTCCTTACTGCTCCTCACTGCTCCTCACTGTTCCTCACAGCTCCTCACAGCTCCTCACATCTCCTCACTGCTCCTCACTGCTCCTCACAGCTCCTCACATCTCCTCACATCTCCTCACATCTCCTTACTGCTCCTCACTGCTCCTCACTGTTCCTCACAGCTCCTCACATCTCCTCACATCTCCTCACTGCTCCTCACAGCTCCTTACTGCTC
>NW_013958115.1:0-736 GCF_001266775.1 Austrofundulus limnaeus
GATCCTGGTCCTGGTCCTGGTCACGATCACGATCACGATCCTGGTCCTGGTCCTGGTCACGATCACGATCACGATCCTGGTCTTGGTCCTGGTCACGGTCACGGTCCTGGACCTGATCCTGGTCCTGGTCCTGATCCTGGTCCTGGTCTGTCTGCAGTCTCTGTGGTGGTCTGCACCCGTCTGAAGTTGATCAGATCCTCTGAGCAGTTCTACCTGACCAACACTACCTTCACACAGGTGTACTGCACAGGTAAGTCTCTGAGCCTGAGCCTGCTTTGACTCCTCCCACCTGACCTCTGACCTCTCTCCTGATTGGCCGCCCACCAGGCCTGGGCCAGCACTCCCAGATGAGCTACAGGAAGCTGGACCAGGTGAGGCTGTTCCTGCGCTGGCTGAAGGGCCAGGAGGATGGGCAGGTGCTGAGCCGGGCTCTGATTGGAGGGTTCTTCATGTTCCCGCCCCCTCCCATCTCCCTGGAGACGTTCATGACGCAGCGCAGAGGTGAGCCCCCGCCCAGCACCTCTGTTCACAGCCTGAGCCTGGCTGCAGGAACACCTGCTCTGTCTTACAGGTGAGCTGGGCTTCCTGCAGGGGGCGGAGCTTCACAGGGAGCTGGACAGGCTCAGTTACCGGGAGAGACGCTGCTTCTGCATCCAGGCTACTGTTGTCATGGTTACCTACAGCTGCAGAGGAGAGGTGATCAACATGCACGTACACACACACACACACACACACA
>NW_013958115.1:1736-2204 GCF_001266775.1 Austrofundulus limnaeus
GCTTCAGAGTCCAGTTCTTCGCTTCAGAGTCCAGTTCTTCACTTCAGAGTCCAGTTCTTCACTTCAGAGTCCAGTTCTTCACTTCAGAGTCCAGTTCTCTGATTCAGAGTCCAGTTCTTTGCTTCAGAGTCCAGTTCTTAGCTTCAGAGTCCAGTTCTTAGCTTCAGAGTCCAGTTCTTTGCTTCAGAGTCCAGTTCTTAGCTTCAGAGTCCAGTTCTTAGCTTCAGAGTCCAGTTCTTTGCTTCAGAGTCCAGTTCTTAGCTTCAGAGTCCAGTTCTTAGCTTCAGAGTCCAGTTCTTTGCTTCAGAGTCCAGTTCTTCGCTTCAGAGTCCAGTTCTTGCTTCAGAGTCCAGTTCTTCGCTTCAGAGTCCAGTTCTTCACTTCAGAGTCCAGTTCTTCGCTTCAGAGTCCAGTTCTTCGCTTCAGAGTCCAGTTCTTCGCTTCAGAGTCCAGTTCTTCGCTTCAGAG
>NW_013958116.1:0-294 GCF_001266775.1 Austrofundulus limnaeus
TGTGAAAGGTGGACTGTCTATAATCATCAGACAATATAGACTCTATATTGTCTGATGAGGTAAACACGTTGCAATCCTCCGTCATTGAACTTCAGAGCGAACTGGTTAAGATGCGGGACAAACGTTAGGACATGGAAGGGAGGATGAGGTGCGGAAATATCCGTATATTTGGCGTTGCGGAACAGCCGAACTCCGCCGATCCAAAAGAGGTTTCTAAAATTATTAAAGAGGTGCTCTAGATGACTGGGAGGTAAAAGTCGACCGTTCACACCTAACAGCTGCTCTGACGAAACC
>NW_013958116.1:1294-1703 GCF_001266775.1 Austrofundulus limnaeus
ACAATGGTTGTTTCCAACAATGGTTGTTTCCAACCAAATAACTACACTTGTACAATACAGCTAATTTAACCAGAGAGTTGAATAACTTTATTTATATTCAACATGTTTTATTGAGTGACACACATGTACTTGGTTGTAATACAGCAGAATCCAAGAACCATTGTTCATATTTTCTGTCTTAAATTTCATTCAAGGTGGTTTTAAAAGGTCTTAAAAAGTCTTAAATTTGACTTGTTAAACCTGCAGATACTCTGGTGAGCTACTATAGTAAATAATGCATGATGTTTATAGTGAAATTGTTGCATACAGTATAACCTTACATCTTTGCATCTTCAGATTGTTATTTTAGGTAATAAATAATTACTTAAAGTTAGATATTTTTATTTGCATTTGTTGTATTTTTGATGAT
>NW_013958116.1:2703-3204 GCF_001266775.1 Austrofundulus limnaeus
AGTGTAGTTATTTGGTTGAAAACAACCAACAAAAAATACATCAGCTAAATACATTTGTGTCATGAAACTTAATTGTGTTTTAATCTCCAGTTTTGCCTTTAAACAAAAAGAAGTCATCCAGACAACTGTCAATAAATAACAAGCACCTTTAACCTGCAGCATCAAAATCCAACAAATGTCTGAAGGAAGAGAGGTTTTAATAACTTTTCTGTAGTTTATTTTTATGTAATATCAGGGTTTTGAATTGAAGTACTCTGATATATTTGAAAAGTTATTGCACATTAAGTTCCTTTATAAACAATAAATTGTTCTTTTTCATTTTTAATTATTTTATTTTTTGACAAATTTCTCCTCTAAAATCAACATTTCATTCAAAAGTAATATTTACAGGATTATAGCTCATGTAATCAAACTGACTGATGATTTGGGATCCTTCTAGAAGGCACCCGCGTAATTTACACAGGGGTTAGGGGGGTTATAACCCCCCCAATAATTTGATCC
>NW_013958117.1:0-565 GCF_001266775.1 Austrofundulus limnaeus
TGGTGTTAGCTGGTGTTAGCTGCTTTTAGCTGCTGTTAGCTGGTGTTAGCTGGTGTTAGCTGGTGTTAGCTGCTTTTAGCTGGTGTTAGCTTCAGTTTGTTGACTCCACCCACCATGTCAGAGATCCAGCTCCTCTCCAGGTTGATGTCCAGTTTGGTTTCTGCTCGCACCTTCTCCCCCTCCTCCTGAACACAAACGTCCTGTTAGTGTCGACAACTCACCAGGTTCTGTTCTACAGAACCCTAAAACAAACACACAACAAACACACAACAAACACACAACAAACACACAAACAGCAGTAATGACAGAAATGGGTCGGGAGCTTGAAGCCAGAACTTGTCTCGGACCTTCAGCCTGTTCTCCAGCTGCTCCAGTTCTCGTTTCAACTTCTGCAGAACAAAAACAAAGTTTAGAGAATTTATTCTCAGTAAAAAGAAAACATGAAACGTCTTTATCCTCCTGCTTCCTGTGGTGTTCACAGGTCAGAGTGTGGACGTCTCACAGGTCAGAGTGTGGACATTTCACAGGTCAGAGTGTGGACGTCTCACAGGTCAGAGTGTGGACA
>NW_013958117.1:1565-2034 GCF_001266775.1 Austrofundulus limnaeus
CAGAGTGTGGACGTCTCACAGGTCAGAGTGTGGACGTTTCACAGGTCAGAGCAGAGTGTGGACGTTTCACAGGTCAGAGTGTGGACAGAGTGTGGACATCTCACAGGTCAGAACAGAGTGTGGACGTCTCACAGGTCAGAACAGAATGTGGACGTTTCACAGGTCAGAGTGTGGACGTTTCACAGGTCAGAGTGTGGACGTTTCACAGGTCAGAGTGTGGATGTTTCACAGGTCAGAGTGTGGACGTCTCACAGGTCAGAGTGTGGACGTTTCACAGGTCAGAGTGTGGACGTTTCACAGGTCAGAGTGTGGATGTTTCACAGGTCAGAGTGTGGACGTCTCACAGGTCAGAGTGTGGACGTTTCACAGGTCAGAGTGTGGACGTCTCACAGGTCAGAGTGTGGACGTCTCACAGGTCAGAGTGTGGACGTCTCACAGGTCAGAGTGTGGACGTCTCACAGGTCAGAGC
>NW_013958118.1:0-321 GCF_001266775.1 Austrofundulus limnaeus
CCACATATCAGACCAGGACCACAACCGATAAGACCAGGACCACCACCTTTCAGACAAGGACCACCACCGATCAGACCAGGACCACCACCGATCCGACCAGGACCACCATCGATCAGACCAGGACCACCACATATCAGACCAGGACAACCACATATCAGACCAGGACCACCACATATCAGACGAGGACCGCCACCAATTAGATCAGGACCACCACTGATCAGACAATGATCACCACCAATCAGACAATGATCACCACCGATCAGACAATGATCACCACCGATCAGACAATGATCACCACCGATCAGACAATGATCACCACCG
>NW_013958118.1:1321-1776 GCF_001266775.1 Austrofundulus limnaeus
AACAATGATCACCACTGATCAGACTAGGACCACGACCGATCAGACCAGGACCACCACCGATCAGGCCAGGACAGCCACCGATCAGGCCAGGATGTCCACCGATCAGACAAGGACCACTTCCAGTCAGATAAGGACCACCACCGGTCACATCAGGACCAAAGATCAGACCAGGACAACCACCTATCAGACCAGGACCACCACCAATCAGACCAGGACCACTACCAATCAGACCAGGACCACCACCAATAAGACCAGGACCACCACCAATAAGACCAGGACCACCACCAATCAGACCAGGACCACCACCAATCAGACCAGGACCACCACCTATCAGACCAGGACCACCAACATTAAGACCAGGACCACCACCAATCAGACCAGGACCACCACCAATCAGACCAGGACCACCACCAATCAGACCAGGACTACCACCAATCAGACCAGGACCACCACCA
>NW_013958118.1:2776-3204 GCF_001266775.1 Austrofundulus limnaeus
CCAGGACCACCACCAATCAGACCAGGACCACCACCAATCAGACCAGGACCACCACCATTATATCAGGACAACCACCAATCAGACCAGGACCACCAAAGACAAGATCAGGACCACCTGCAATCAGACCAGGACCACCACAGATCAGATCAGGACCACCACTAATCAGACAATGATCACCACCAATCAGACAATGATCAACACCAATCAGACCAGGATCACCACCAATCAGACCAGGACCATCACAGATCAGATCAGGACCACCACTAATCAGACCAGGACCACCACCAATAAGACCAGGACCACCACCAATAAGAACAGGACCACCACCAATCAGACCAGGACCACCACCTATCAGACCAGGACCACCACCTATCAGACCAGGACCACCAACATTAAGACCAGGACCACCACCAATCAGACCAGGACCA
>NW_013958119.1:0-733 GCF_001266775.1 Austrofundulus limnaeus
ACACACACACACACACACACACACACACACACACACACACCTAGTCTTATTTTATTTTTCTAATTGTGACATTGGCCCTCTTTTTCTTGAACTGAATGAAAAAATGTTTTAACATCTTAAATACTGGCTCCTCAAATGAAACGACTGAATGAAAGCACATTTAAAGCCCATCTTCTTTGTCAAGAAGTTCGGTTTCCCAGAGGTGAAGCCAAAAGTCACTCTGTCTTGTCTGTTTTTAGTTTACATTAGAAACTTCCCACAAAAGTTTTTATTATGTTGATGCTTGAGTGTTCATGTTTTTAATCGGTTTAATGTTGCCATGAATAGGTTCATATAAAATTAATAAATCTTATGCCGTTGGAAAGTCTGTTCATTTCTCTTTTAAATGGTGCCACATATGTAAGGAACATGCATTTGTGAGATGAACAGCAGAGCTGAGTGTGAGGGTGGTGCACATGGAAAATTTGCCAAATAGCTTATTTTGTTGTTGCAGTTGACAATTGTTTTGAGCTTCTTCTACCCCCAGGTGCTGCCAATCAGGTGCCTGGTATAAGGTTTATTGCCAAGAAGCACTGTTGCAACAAAGAGATAATTTGCCAAATACTAATTTGCTTACTTTTGTACTAAGTATAGGAAGAAGTGTCGACTGCTCTGAAATCTGCTGCAGATTTCCCTAAAACCTGAATGTTTAAGAAATATTACCCATACACACACACACACACACACACACACA
>NW_013958119.1:1733-2204 GCF_001266775.1 Austrofundulus limnaeus
AAGTTCAGCTGGTAAACCAGCTGCAAGCTCAAATCATGGAAACAAATCAACAGCTTCAGTCAGAAGAAATGGCTAAATTGAGACAAGAAAATGAGCTACTGAAACAACAACTTAATGCCGCAGCACAAGAAAAGGAAGATTTGCAGTCCAAAATGGGTGAAAGTGTCCAAACAATGGATCAACAGATTAAATTTCTTCGAGATGAACTTAAGAAAGTTAATGGTGATGCTCAGGAAAATAAATCTCTTAAACAAGATTTGATGAAAGCCAGAGTATACCACGAAGCGGCTGGTGCAGACGTAAGAAGTTTGAGAGCATTATGTGGTGTCACACAGGAGAGACTACAAACAGCTGAAGAAAATTTAGCTTCAGAGAAAGCTGCCCACAAAGAAGTGAGGAAAAAACTTGAAGATAAAAGTTCAGAGTTGTGTCAAATAACTGAGGAGTTTGATAAATTTCGAGAGTATCACG
>NW_013958120.1:0-640 GCF_001266775.1 Austrofundulus limnaeus
AGTATCTTGAATCTTGAATCTTGAATCTTGAACAGGTGGGTGGGCGATCAGAGGGGCAGGCAGGCGGGAAGGCGGACAGGTGGGCGGGCGAGCAGACGGACGGGGGACAGACGGGCAGATGGACGAGGGGCAGATGGGCGGGGGGCGGACGGATGGGCGGGGCGGCGGGCGTACGGACGGGCGGGTGGTCAGATTGTCAGGCAGACGGGCGACCGGACAGACGGGCGGACAGGCAGGCGGTCAGACGGACTGGCAGACAGACGGGCAGGCAGTCAGACGGACGGACGGACAGACGTGCAGGCGGTCAGACGGACGGGCGGACAGACGGGAAGGCGGTCAGATGGGCAGGCGGGAGGACAGGCAGGCGGTCAGACGGACCGGCAGACAGACGGGCAGGCGGTCAGACGGACGGACGGACAGACGTGCAGGCGGTCAGACGGACGGGCGGACAGACGGGCAGGCGGTCAGACGGGCAGGCGGGCGGACAGGCAGGAGGTCAGACGGACCGGCAGACAGACAGGCAGGCGGTCAGACGGACGGAGGGACAGACGTGCAGGCGGTCAGACGGACGGGCGGACAGACGGGTAGGTGGGCAGATGGACGGGCGGGCAGGAGGACGGGCGGATGGGCGGACGGAGGG
>NW_013958120.1:1640-2204 GCF_001266775.1 Austrofundulus limnaeus
GGGCAAGCGGACAGACGGGCGGACAGGCAGGCGGTCAGACGGATGGGCGGACAAACGGGCAGGCGGTCAGACGGGCAGGTGGGCAAGCGGATGGGCGCACCGACGGGGGGGCGGATGGACGGGCGGGCAGGCAGATGGGCAGACTGGCTGGCGGTCAGACGGGCAGGCAGGCGGACAAGTGGGCAGACGGGCAGGTGGTCAGGGGGCAGGTGGCCAGGAGGTCAGATGGACGGGCGGGCAGGCGGGCAGACGGACGGGGGGCAGACGGGCAGGTGGTCAGGGGGCAGGTGGCCAGGAGGTCAGATGGACGGGCGGGCAGGCGGGCAGACGGACGGGGGGCAGACGGGCAGGTGGTCAGGGGGCAGGTGGCCAGGAGGTCAGATGGACGGGCGGGCAGGCGGGCAGACGGACGGGGGGCAGACGGGCAGGTGGTCAGGGGGCAGGTGGCCAGGAGGTCAGATGGACGGGCGGGCAGGCGGGCAGACGGACGGGGGGCAGACGGGCAGGTGGTCAGGGGGCAGGTGGCCAGGAGGTCAGATGGACGGGCGGGCAGGCGGGCAGACG
>NW_013958121.1:0-274 GCF_001266775.1 Austrofundulus limnaeus
GTTAATAAAGTTATTGAAAAAAAGAATAAGATATAAAACATCAACAAGCTAACACACAATCAACTCCAACTCCTCTTCATCGGCTGATTTACAAAAATTCTAACATAAATCTTTGAAAAACATTTACAAAAATATGAACCAAAGTTACAAGTTAAAGATAATAATGTAAAAAAATCCAGGTTCAGTTTATCTTCATGATGAGTTTAATAGAAACTTACCTGTTACAATCAGCTTGGTTCCCTGTCCGAATACCACAGTGATTCAGTTTGTACAC
>NW_013958121.1:1274-1894 GCF_001266775.1 Austrofundulus limnaeus
CATCAGTACTTCTAAGAATCTGGTATATGAAAAAGCATTTATTTTCAATTTAGTTGTGTTGAGGTTTTTGTCACGGTATAAATCACTGTGATACAAACTGGTTCACAGAGCCGTCCCATGTGTTACAGTAATAGACTGCAGAGTCCTGCTCCTCTATAGTTTTAATGGTCAAACGATAATCTGATGTTGACTGATGAGTAGATGTGAACTTTGGAGAAGAAAACCCAGAACCATATGTAGGTGAGCTGTGTGAGTGGTAAAAATACAGCACAAACTGAGGAACTCCTCCTCGACTTTGTTTATACCAGAGAGCAGCATAATTGGTAACAGATCCCAGGTTACAGTCCATGGAGACTGTGTCTCCTTTCCTCACCGTCACAACATTTGGCTTCTGGGTCACCAGCGTCACACCACTCACACCTGGAAACAACAAGACCACATGAAGTGAAGAGAAACACACAGACTGATGGATCCAACCTGAGGTCAGATCTGCAGGAAGTCCTCCTCCTTACATGATAGAGCAGTGATGAGAGTGCAGAGGCTCCCCAGCATGTTGTCAGTGTGAGCTGAGAATGATGTGGAACTTGGAAAGTGACCTTCCTGCTGACAGATCAGAGAGT
>NW_013958121.1:2894-3204 GCF_001266775.1 Austrofundulus limnaeus
TTATTTTTCTTTTTTATAATGAACGACACAAGATTAAAACAGACTGTCCAGTCAGCATTATCTGCTGACAAGGACAGATTAATGAAAGTTAGGATAGAATTTGTTTCTAAGACAGTTTTTTTTCAGAACAAAGTTCACTTAGTTAGGAGACATGACTGGTGGTGGTCAACAGGTCATGTCAGTGTCACTTTGCTACAGGTTCATTCATGCTACAAAATAAAGATGAACATTTTTAATGAATTTATTACGTTGACAAGAAGAAAGAAGATTAGTTTCTGTGGTGTGCATGAAGCTGATTAATATCACATTT
>NW_013958122.1:0-210 GCF_001266775.1 Austrofundulus limnaeus
TTTATCATGAGTTTAATGTGAGATTATCATGAGTTTAACTTGAGTTTAATGTAAATTATGAGTTTATCATGAGTTTATTGTGAGGTTATCATGAGTTTATCATGAGTTTATTGTGAGATTATCATGAGTTTATCTTGAGTTTAATGTAAATTATGAGTTTATCATGAGTTTATTGTGAGGTTATCATGAGTTTATCATGAGTTTATTGTG
>NW_013958122.1:1210-2204 GCF_001266775.1 Austrofundulus limnaeus
ACTCTGTCCTCTGTCCAACTCTGTCTTCTGTCCAACTCTGTCTTCTGTCCAACTCTGTCTTCTGTCTCAACTCTGTCCTCTGTCCAAGTGTGTCCAACTCAGTCCTCTGTCTCGACTCTGTCCTCTGTCCAACTCTGTCTTCTGTCCAACTCTGTCTTCTGTCCAACTCTGTCCTCTGTCCAACTCTGTCTTCTGTCCAACTCTGTCTTCTGTCCAACTCTGTCTTCTGTCTCAACTCTGTCCTCTGTCCAACTCTGTCTTCTGTCCAACTCTGTCTTCTGTCCAACTCTGTCTTCTGTCCAACTCTGTCCTCTGTCCAACTCTGTCTTCTGTCCAACTCTGTCTTCTGTCCAACTCTGTCCAACTCTGTCCAACTCTGTCCTCTGTCCAACTCTGTCCAACTCTGTCTTCTGTCCAACTCTGTCCTCTGTCCAACTCTGTCTTCTGTCCAACTCTGTCTTCTGTCCAACTCTGTCCAACTCTGTCCAACTCTGTCCTCTGTCCAACTCTGTCTTCTGTCCAACTCTGTCTTCTGTCCAACTCTGTCCAACTCTGTCCAACTCTGTCCTCTGTCCAACTCTGTCCTATGTCCAACTCTGTCTTCTGTCCAACTCTGTCCTCTGTCCCGACTCTGTCCTCTGTCCAACTCTGTCCTCTGTCCAACTCTGTCCTATGTCCCAACTCTGTCCTATGTCCCAACTCTGTCCCATGTCCCAACTCTGTCCTCTGTCCAACTCTGTCCTATGTCCCAACTCTGTCCTATGTCCCAACTCTGTCCTATGTCCCGACTCTGTCTTCTGTCCAACTCTGTCCTCTGTCCAACTCTGTCCTATGTCCCAACTCTGTCCTATGTCCCAACTCTGTCCTATGTCCCGACTCTGTCTTATGTCCCGACTCTGTCCTCTGTCCAACTCTGTCCTCTGTCCAACTCTGTCCTATGTCCCAACTCTGTCCTATGTCCCGACTCTGTCCTCTGTCCAACTCTGTCCTCTGT
>NW_013958123.1:0-494 GCF_001266775.1 Austrofundulus limnaeus
ACACACACACACACACACACACACACACACACACACACACACACACACACACACTGTATAATTTATAAAGCCTGAGCTCTTTCAATACTCCAAAATGCCAGATAAACTTTTCTCATTTGCTCCTAATTTGGTCACGCGAGATAATGCCAACATCTGAAGGCTTTTTTAAACTGCTTTTTAAAAAAGCATCCCTGAAAGGAGCTGGCACCGGCACCTCTGCACCTTGTCAGCTCCAATAATTATTTCCAATCCGGGTCTGGGCCTTAATGTGCTGATTAATCCAGCCCCTCTCCTCGCTGCGAGATGCATTCAGCTCCATTAATTTTACAAAAAGGGCCTCTTTCTCCTTCGCTGGGAGCCCTGCAGATGTCGGCGCCGTGGCAGAGAAAGCCATTAGAAGTTAACACTTCCCTCTCCCTGGAGACCCCCACGCACCCCCACACCCCACCACCACGCCGTGATTTTTAACGCCAAGCAGCCGAAATTCAGGACGT
>NW_013958123.1:1494-2203 GCF_001266775.1 Austrofundulus limnaeus
GCTGAGCTCAGCTCATCTAAAAGATGCAACAGTTTTTAACTAAAATCCCTAAAAAGCCCAGGTTTTCTAATAAATCATCCTGTTGTCTCCCGACTCCTCTGAGCCTGAACCCGAAGCACCGGTTTAACTTAACGTTCCCATTATTTAACACTGACTGCCTCCCTCCGCCTCAGGTTAGCCAACCTTAACGTTAGAAAATTAAAATAATGATTGTCTAAACATTCAGACTCATGGTTTCTGTGTACACACGTCTTTGTGTGGAGAGAAACAAAACAACGTCGGCCTTCAGCAGCCGAATATCAGTATCAAATGATGTCATCTGTCCGTGTAACGTAAAGCTAAGATTGAACTCCATCAATTAGGATTTGCAGCGGAGCAGAAAATAGCTTATGACGGAGCGAAGGTGGAGGAATGATGAAAAATAAACTTTTCCTCTGCTGAACATTTCTCCATCTGCAAATTTACGGCTACTTCCATCAGCGTTCCAGTGTTTCCTGTCAGGAAAACGTAAATAAAACTTATATTTGTTACACTGAAGTCTGGTTCTATTCTGGACCTAAAGGTTTCCTTTAAACTGTACTAATAACTTTAAACAATTAAAAACACAAACTGCTCGTCCATCTTTAAGTCTTACTGTGAACGCTGACTCAGCATTAGAAATATTTTCAAGACATTTTTAAATTAATGTTTAGCTTATTAAGTAGAGGAC
>NW_013958124.1:0-512 GCF_001266775.1 Austrofundulus limnaeus
CATTCACACACTGCAATATGAACAAATTGAACAACATCTGCCTTAGGTATTTGTACCCTCCTACACTTGAAACTATTCCCTACTCTACTCAGCTGTGGACATACAGTATTTACACTGCACAATGAAAAAAGGCCCAGCCACCAGGCAGAGCCTGCAAAAATTGGGTTTCACTCATTGCAGTTACTCTCCACAGAAGTCTTTAGTAAAAGGCGAAAGACTTGTACATGATGAAGAGAAACCAGAATAGACATGAACTTGATGAGCAGGAGTGTCATGGGATACTAGTGGTTCTAACCATTGCTGTCTATGTGAGCTAGCTTGGTACAAACTGTGGGGCCACAACCATTTGGTTTCAAGCCCTTGCAATCTCAAACTTCCTGCTGAGGTGCACAAAAAACACTGGAGCTTGTTTGAGTAGACTTGGTCCACCCTCTTTCCTAATGACCGCTGAGAAATGACCTGGGCAAAATGCACGACCATACTCAACACATACTCTGTACTCTGTACTCTGT
>NW_013958124.1:1512-2203 GCF_001266775.1 Austrofundulus limnaeus
CGCCTATGATGAAGGCATTATGAGCAGTCCAAACCACTCTTCCTGTAGCATGGCTCCTATTCATTCACACACTGCAATATGAACAACTTGGCAACATCTGCCTTAGGTATTTGTACCCTCCTACACTTGAAACTATTCCCTACTCTACTCAGCTGTGGACATATTTACACTGCACAATGAAAAAAAAAGACCAGCCACCAGGCAGAGCCTGCAAAAATTGGGTTTCACTCATTGCAGTTACTCTCCACGGAAGTCTTTAGTAAAAGGCGAAAGATTTATACGTTACGAAAAGAAACCAGAGTAGACGTAAACTTGATGAGCAGGAGTGTCATGGGATACTAGTGGTTCTAACCATTGCTGTCATGGTGAGCTAGCTTGGAACAAGCTGTGGGGCCACACCCAATTGGTTTCAAGCCCTTGCAATCTCAAACTTCCTGCTGAGGTGCACAAAAAACACTGACGATTGTTTGAGTAGACTTGGTCCACCCTCTTTCCCAATGACCGCTGAGAACTGACCTGGGCAAAATGCACGACCATACTCAACACATACTCATAATCTGTGCTACTGGTTACTTTCACTACAGCCTTCTGCGTATCATCCTTGCAAGCGACCCGTATTCAGCTTAGTGCCTAGCGAAAATCTTTCAAGCAGTAGCTGCAATGCTCTACTTAGTGATGGGTTTTCCTGTGC
>NW_013958125.1:0-1203 GCF_001266775.1 Austrofundulus limnaeus
TAAACAGCTGGAGTTAAACAGCTGGAGCTAAACAGCTGGAGTTAAACATCTGAAGCTAAACAGCTGGAGTTAAACAGATGGAGCTAAACAGCTGAAGCTAAACAGCTGAAGCTAAACAGCTGGAGTTAAACAGCTGGAGCTAAACAGCTGGAGTTAAACAGCTGGAGTTAAACAGCTGAAGCTAAACAGCTGGAGTTAAACAGCTGGAGCTAAACAGCTGGAGTTAAACAGCTGGAGCTAAACAGCTGAAGCTAAACAGCTGAAGCTAAAAAGCTGAAGTTAAACGGCTGAAGCTAAACAGCTGGAGTTAAACAGCTGAAGCTAAACAGCTGGAGTTGAACAGCTGGAGTTAAACAGCTGGAGCTAAACAGCTGGAGTTAAACAGCTGGAGCTAAACAGCTGGAGCTAAACAGCTGAAGCTAAACAGCTGAAGCTAAACAGCTGAAGCTAAACAGCTGAAGTTAAACGGCTGAAGCTAAACAGCTGGAGTTAAACAGCTGAAGCTAAACAGCTGGAGTTGAACAGCTGAAGCTAAACAGCTGAAGCTAAACAGCTGGAGTTAAACAGCTGGAGCTAAACAGCTGGAGCTAAACAGCTGGAGTTAAACAGCTGAAGTTAAACAGCTGAAGTTAAACAGCTGAAGCTAAATAGCTGGAGTTAAACAGCTGAAGCTAAACAGCTGCAGCTAAACAGCTGAAGCTAAACAGCTGAAGCTAAACAGCTGGAGTTAAACAGCTGAAGCTAAACAGCTGAAGTTAAACAGCTGGAGCTAAACAGCTGAAGTTAAACAGCTGGAGTTAAACAGCTGGAGCTAAACAGCTGAAGTTAAACAGCTGGAGCTAAACAGTTGAAGTTAAACAGCTGAAGTTAAACGGCTGAAGTTAAACAGCTGGAGCTAAACAGCTGAAGTTAAACAGCTGGAGCTAACCAGCTGGAGTTAAACAGCTGGAGCTAACCAGCTGGAGTTAAACAGCTGGAGTTAAACAGCTGGAGCTAAACAGCTGAAGTTAAACAGCTGGAGTTAAACAGCTGGAGCTAACCAGCTGGAGTTAAACAGCTGGAGCTAACCAGCTGGAGTTAAACAGCTGGAGCTAACCAGCTGGAGTTAAACAGCTGGAGTTAAACAGCTGGAGTTAAACAGCTGAAGTTAAACAGCTGAAGTTAAACAGCTGGAGTTAAACAGCTGGAGTTAAACAGCTGGAG
>NW_013958126.1:0-426 GCF_001266775.1 Austrofundulus limnaeus
GGGCGTCTGTTGCTCGAGCCGCTGTGGGCCCCGTGCTTCGCGTCTCAGCTGCCTGTCTATGACACCCCAAGCTGTCTATAATTACCCGACCACATCTCCAGCTCAAACGGCTGCACACACACACACACATGTGTCTATATTTGTGCCCCCACGACGCCAGCTCAGCTGCCTGTCTGACACCACAAGCTGTCTATAATTACCCGACCACATCGCCAGCTCAAACGGCTGCACACACACACACGCACGCGTCTATATTTGTGCCCCCACGACGCCAGCTCAGCTGCCTATCTATGACACCCCAAGCTGTCTATATTTGTGCCCCACGACGCGAAGCTCATGTATATTTGTGCCCCACGATGCCAGCTCAGCTGCCTGTCTATGACACCTCAAGCTGTCTATATTTGTGCCCCACGACGCGAAGCTCAT
>NW_013958126.1:1426-2203 GCF_001266775.1 Austrofundulus limnaeus
CGATGCGAAGCACGGTGCCCACGGCGGCTCGAGCAACAGACGCCCGTCCATAATTTCCCAACCACTTCTCCAACAGCAGAAGCGCATCTGTATCCCCCCCCCACGTTTGCCCGACCACGATGCGAAGCACGGTGCCCACGGCGGCTCGAGCAACAGACGCCCGTCCATAATTTCCCAACCACGTCTCCAACAGCATAAGCGCATCTGTATTCCACCCCCCCACGTTTGCCCGACCACGACGCGAAGCACGGGGCCCACTGCGGCTCGAGCAACATTCACCCTTCTCTTGTTTCCCCTACGTTTGCCCGACCACAACGCGAAGCACGGGGCCCACGGCGGCTCGAGCAACAGACGCCCGTCCATAATTTCCCAACCACGTCTCCAACAGCAGAAGCGCATCTGTATCCCCCCCCACGTTTGCCCGACCACGACGCGAAGCACGGGGCCCACTGCGGCTCGAGCAACATTCACCCGTCTCTTGTTTCCCCTAAGTTTCCCTACGTTTGCCCGACCACAACGCGAAGCACGGGGCCCACGGCGGCTCGAGCAACAGACGCCCGTCCATAATTTCCCAAACACGTCTCCAACAGCAGAAGCGCATCTGTATTCCCCCCCCCCCAAATTTGCCCGACCACGACGTGAAGCACGGGGCCCACGGCGGTTCGAGCAACAGACGCCAGTCCATAATTTCCCAACCACGTCTCCAACAGCAGAAGCGCATCTGTATTCCCCCCCCCCCAAATTTGCCCGACCACGACGTGAAGCACGGGGCCCACG
>NW_013958127.1:0-496 GCF_001266775.1 Austrofundulus limnaeus
AGGTAAGGCACATGCATCAGTGATGGTGAAGCTCAAAGTCTGTGATCCATACAGAGAGGTTCAGTCATGATCAAACCAGTTATTTGATATAAAACTCATTCAGTGTATTAGTGGCACGTTCCTGGCCCGAAAACCAAAGAAAAACAGCTTGCACTGACAGCTGCTTTGATTCACAAACTTTAGATGAGCTCCTGTCTTGATCTGTTCCTGGAGGGGAACAAACAATATGTCAAACAGGACCAGAAATGACTGTAGGCTAATTCACCATGTGTAACTGGTGTTGTATGAGCTAATTAGTGTGTAATGAATCTGTTTTTTTTATAACATTAAAAACAATAAAATCAACATTTATTTTTTTCTTTGTAAAATAGAAGATTGTTACGGATTAGTATTTTCTTTTGTAACAGAGTGGTATTAATAACTACCAGTGCAGCTACCTTGGTCTTCCAGGTTTTGCAAGAAGTCTTGAACAAAGTTATTTATCATTTCCTTCTGG
>NW_013958127.1:2820-3084 GCF_001266775.1 Austrofundulus limnaeus
TGGAAATAAATAAAATGTCTCATAAAACAGGTGACAATAAATAAAAAAATATTAAATGAATACAGAATGCAAAAATATATATGTATGTATTAAAATTTTATGTGTCAAGAAAAAAAGTTGGAATAAATAAATAAAGTAGTTGGAAAAACAGCAAAAGTAAATAATGAAATACAAAAATAAAATAGTTAGTAAAAATGTGACTGGAAATAAAATGAACAATAAAATAGTTGTGATAATGTTAAATTCTGTTAAAATGATAAATAT
>NW_013958127.1:4084-4526 GCF_001266775.1 Austrofundulus limnaeus
TGATGCAAACAACCTGTAACAACCTGAACCAGACAACGATGCAAACAACCTGTAACAACCTGAACCAGGTAACGATGGAAACAACCTTTAACAACCTGAACCAGGTGACGATGGAAACAACCTGTAACAACCTGAACCAGACAATGATGCAAACAACCTGTAACAACCTGAACCAGACAACGATGCAAACAACCTGTAACAACCTGAACCAGGTAACGATGGAAACAACCTGTAACAACCTGAACCAGGTGACGATGGAAACAACCTGTAACAACCTGAACCAGACAATGATGCAAACAACCTGTAACAACCTGAACCAGACAACGATGCAAACAACCTGTAACAACCTGAACCAGGTAACGATGGAAACAACCTTTAACAACCTGAACCAGGTGACGATGGAAACAACCTGTAACAACCTGAACCAGACAATGATGCAAAC
>NW_013958128.1:0-391 GCF_001266775.1 Austrofundulus limnaeus
CTCTGACCTCTGATCCTTTGACCTCTGATCCTTTGTGACCTCTGATCCTTTGACCTCTGATCCTCTGATCCTTTGACCTCTGACCTCTGATCCTCTGATCCTTTGACCTCTGATCCTTTGTGACCTCTGATCCTTTGACCTCTGACCTCTGATCCTTTGACCTCTGACCTCTGATCTTTTGACCTCTGATCCTCTGATCCTTTGACCTCTGATCCTTTGTGACCTCTGATCCTTTGACCTCTGATCCTCTGACCTCTGATCCTTTGACCTCTGATCCTCTGATCCTCTGATCCTTTGACCTCTGATCCTTTGACCTCTGATCCTCTGACCTCTGATCCTTTGACCTCTGATCCTCTGATCCTCTGATCCTTTGACCTCTGATCCTTTGACC
>NW_013958128.1:1391-2202 GCF_001266775.1 Austrofundulus limnaeus
TTGACCTCTGACCCTTTGACCTCTGACCCTTTGACCTCTGACCCTTTGACCTCTGATCCTCTGACCTCTGATCATTTGACCTCTGATCCTCTGATCCTTTGACCTCTGATCCTCTGATCCTTTGACCTCTGATCATTTGACCTCTGATCCTCTGACCTCTGATCCTTTGACCTCTGACCCTTTGACCTCTGACCCTTTGACCTCTGACCCTTTGACCTCTGATCCTTTGACCTCTGATCATTTGACCTCTGATCCTCTGACCTCTGATCCTTTGACCTCTGATCCTCTGACCTCTGATCCTTTGACCTCTGATCCTCTGATCCTTTGACCTCTGATCATTTGACCTCTGATCCTCTGACCTCTGATCCTTTGACCTCTGACCCTTTGACCTCTGACCCTTTGACCTCTGACCCTTTGACCTCTGATCCTTTGACCTCTGATCATTTGACCTCTGATCCTCTGACCTCTGATCCTTTGACCTCTGATCCTCTGACCTCTGATCCTTTGACCTCTGATCCTCTGATCCTTTGACCTCTGATCATTTGACCTCTGATCCTCTGACCTCTGATCCTTTGACCTCTGATCCTCTGACCTCTGATCCTTTGACCTCTGATCCTCTGATCCTTTGACCTCTGATCATTTGACCTCTGATCCTCTGACCTCTGATCCTTTGACCTCTGATCCTTTGACCTCTGATCCTCTGATCCTTTGACCTCTGATCCTTTGACCTCTGATCCTCTGATCCTTTGACCTCTGACCTTTGATCCTTTGACCTCTGATCCTTTGACCTCTGACCTCTGATCCTTTGACC
>NW_013958129.1:0-597 GCF_001266775.1 Austrofundulus limnaeus
CTGCTCACACTGATCACACTGGTCACATTGATCACACTGATCACATTGATCACATTGATCACACTGGTCACATTGATCACACTGATCACATTGATCACATTGATCACACTGATCACATTGGTCACATTGGTCACACTGATCACATTGGTCAAACTGGTCGCACTGATCACATTGGTCACACTGATCACACTGGTCACACTGATCACATTGGTCACACTGATCACACTGGTCACACTGGTCACACTGATCACACTGATCACATTGGTCACACTGATCACACTGGTCACACTGATCACACTGGTCACACTGATCACACTGATCACATTGGTCACACTGATCACACTGGTCACACTGATCACACTGGTAACACTGATCACATTGGTCACACTGGTCACATTGATCACACTGATCACATTGATCACACTGATCACATTGATCACATTGATCACACTGATCACATTGGTCACACTGATCACATTGGTCACACTGGTCGCACTGATCACATTGATCACTTTGGTCACACTGCTCACACTGATCACATTGGTCACACTGATCACATTGATCACACTGGTCACATTGATCACACTGATCACATTG
>NW_013958129.1:1597-2202 GCF_001266775.1 Austrofundulus limnaeus
TGATCACATTGATCACACTGGTCACATTGATCACACTGATCACATTGGTCACACTGCTCACACTGATCACATTGATCACACTGATCACACTGGTCACACTGATCACATTGGTCACACTGATCACACTGATCACACTGGTCACACTGATCACACTGGTCACACTGATCACACTGGTCACATTGATCACACTGATCACTTTGGTCACACTGATCACACTGATCACACTGGTCACATTGGTCACACTGATCACACTGGTCACATTGGTCACACTGATCACACTGGTCACACTGATCACACTGGTCACATTGATCACTTTGGTCACACTGCTCACACTGATCACACTGGTCACATTGGTCACACTGATCACATTGATCACACTGGTCACATTGATCACACTGATCACATTGATCACACTGGTCACATTGGTCACACTGATCACACTGATCACATTGGTCACACTGCTCACACTGATCACACTGGTCACACTGATCACACTGGTCACATTGATCACACTGATCACATTGATCACACTGGTCACATTGATCACACTGATCACATTGGTCACACTGCTCACACTGATCACACTGGTCACATTGATCACACTG
>NW_013958130.1:0-480 GCF_001266775.1 Austrofundulus limnaeus
AAACAGTTCAGACCTTCTGCAAGGCTTGGACTTCCTCCAAATGTCCCATCATGTGAGAGAAGAGGCATTTTCACCTTATAACGACTTCTGCGAGCTGTAACTTCTTTTGGTAACTCATCAAAGGCTAAATGAATACTTGCTGGAAACCTTTCCCTGGCTTCTGAGTACATGACATGACCTTTATCCAACACTTTGTCAAGATCTGATCTGGTAATTTTCTCATGTTCATGTAAAAATGATAAAAACACCAAACTGTTAGCTGTACATTGAGAGTTCCTGTATTCACCATAAACCTCTGAGGCCTGGCTTCGTGAAGCACTTACTCTGCTTACAGACGGTACTGGATTCATTCTGGGATGAGATGGTCCAGCAGCAGTACTCTGGTGTAACTCTGGTTCTCTTTGGTTCACCTGATGATAAGCATCTGCAAGTCCCGTCTTCAAAACTTCAGCATAAGACCACCTCTGATCAGTACGTGGA
>NW_013958130.1:1480-2201 GCF_001266775.1 Austrofundulus limnaeus
CTCTTGTCTGTCTGTCCACTCTTGTCTGTCTGTCCACTCTTGTCTGTCTGTCCTCTCAGTCTGTCTGTCCACCCAGTCTGTCTGTCCACCCAGTCTGTCTGTCCTCTCTCGTCTGTTTGTCCCCTCTTGTCTGTCTGTTCCCTCTTGTCTGTCTGTCCACTCAGTCTGTCTGTCCCCTCTGTCTGTCTGTCCTCTCTCGTCTGTCTGTCCTCTCTCGTCTGTCTGTCCCCTCTTGTCTGTCTGTCCACTCTTGTCTGTCTGTCCACTCTTGTCTGTCTGTCCCCTCTTCTCTGTCTGTTTCCTCCTGTCTGTCTGTCCACTCTGCCTGTCTGTCCACTCTTGGGTGTCTGTCTGTCTGTCTGTCTGTCCACTCTGTCTGTCTGACCGTCCACTCTGTCTGTCTGACCGTCCACTCTGTCTGTCTGTTTGTCCACTCTGTCTGTCCACTCAGTCTGTTTGTCCCCTCTTCTCTGTCTGTCTGTCCACTCTTGTCTGTCTGTCCACTCTGTCTGTCTGTCCACCCAGTCTGTCTGTCCACCCATGTCTGTTTGTCCACTCTTGTCTGTCTGTCCCCTCTGTCTGTCTGTCCACTCTGTCTGTCCACTCTGTCTGTCCTCTCTCATCTGTCTGTCCCCTCTGTCTGTCTGTTCCCTCTTGTATGTCTGTCCACTCAGTCTGTCTGTCCACTCTGTCTGTCCCCTCTTGTCTGTCTGTCCCCTCT
>NW_013958131.1:0-356 GCF_001266775.1 Austrofundulus limnaeus
AGAGGCAGGCTGGATCATCTTGGATCAGAGCCAGTTCCACTGGTTGCTCATCAGTCGTTTCAGCTGTGGCTGGGGGCTTGGGCCCCGATGCCCCATGCTCATGCTTGTGATCAGCTGTGCTTTCAGCCTGATTCACATAGCAATCTGTGTCCCACTCAGGTGGGAAAATGATTGGCAGTGGTCGTTTAACTGTTGTCCAGGCTGTCTTTGTGCTGTGATCCACCACAGGTTTGAACCTGTTCACGAGGTCGTGGCCAACCAAAAAAGGAATTGACTCCCACAGTGACACGTAAACAGCGTGTTCAAACTTCCACGGACCCAGCTGGACTTTTATTAGAGCCACTGAGGACAACGTC
>NW_013958131.1:1356-1786 GCF_001266775.1 Austrofundulus limnaeus
GTCTTGCTCTGTGGGGAACTCAGCCGAGTCCCCCCCTGTGTGAACCATTAAAACAGTGTTATACAGATCTGAGCTCACCCCCCTTTTTAACAAGGAGGAGGAGTCATCATCAGAAGGTGTTTCACTTGGTGGGTCAGTCTTTGCCAAGTCTGTTTGTACCAAGTCAATCACACTTACATCAGGTTTGTCATCATGATCACTGTTTCTCTTCGCCATTTTCTCTAATAAATGACGCAAGTTCTCCATTTCCTCTGACGTTAGATCAGAGGAATTGTTTTCTTTCTTCTTTGGCTTTAATTGGTTCTTACCTTTCCCATCTTTTTCCCTCCTCTAAGAAACTAACTTTTTCTATTCAGACCAGTTAATCAGTAGTGTTGTTCGTCTGTTGGTCTGAGCGGATGGTCCTGTCGGTTCCTGAGTGTGTCTGGAC
>NW_013958131.1:2786-3201 GCF_001266775.1 Austrofundulus limnaeus
AATCTGGCATTCAAGAGGACTGCCATTTGAGACAAACGTTTGATCTGCAAACTAGTTTTTTCCTTCACATCGGCTTTATCAGCTAAATCTTTTAACTGTTCATTGATTTCAATGTAATTCATTTTAGCCACGTCATCTGACCAATTTCCGATAATCGGGGTGGTTAAGAGAACTAATGCATCACCTATATTGTTTACAAATGACTGATCAGAACGTTCAAGAACACTCACTTCCTCGGCTTTTGAGGCCATGGCTTTTTTTTTGTCTTAAAGGATAATTCTTAATGACTTTAGGCTTGAACGTTTTCGGCATATGGACATATATTAACTGAATTAATTAATAAATGCCAAAGTTAAACCAAATTTTTCCCAGACTTTAGGCTTGAACGTTTTCGGCATATGGACATATATTAACT
>NW_013958132.1:0-585 GCF_001266775.1 Austrofundulus limnaeus
TACATGTTGAACCCAACAAAAACAAAAATTAATGGCACCTTCAACAGAAAATTCAATATCTGCCCCATTCCACTGTATTTACAGTATATAAAATCATAGGTTTGTATGAAAGTTATGTTAACAAAAGAGCAAGAAAAAAATGTATGAAATGAATTGTCTGCTCTGTAGATTTACAAAAGCCAGTTTCTCAAAAGCAACATGTACTGAGTCACACTGAGTCAGATTTAGTTCAAAATCAGATTTATTTACAAGATCAAGAAAAGGCACATTGTTATTTAAGTCCAGTAATCAGTAAAAATAATTAAAAAAAAATTGGAGACATGACTGTTCCCTCTAGACAAGACTCTGCGTCTGTCATTTTAAAAGTTATGTTCGGAGCTTCTTATTGCTCGGACACAATTACTTTGTCGCCAGTGGACATCTCATAAATCATTGAATAAATTTTGAACTTGGCCCTTTCACGCAGCTGGTCGGGCAAACGTTCCAGGGGTCGGACCAATGACATTAGGAACTTCTCAGTTTCGCTGGCGGGTGGTGGTGGTGGTGGTGTTTGTGGTTGTGGTGTTGCAGCGGGATGGTTTCTGG
>NW_013958132.1:1585-2201 GCF_001266775.1 Austrofundulus limnaeus
GAGGAGCAACAGGAACAGGCTGGTTTTGCTTCCCTGCAACTTGACAAAGTGTACAAGTACGGCAAAACTTTGTCACATCAGCCTTTAAACTTGGCCAAAAGAAATGGTTGAGTATTTTATTATACGTTTTTGTAACTCCTCAACAGGAACAACAATCTGATAAGTAGTGCTCCATTCACAGTCAGACTTTTCTTCTGCATCCAAGTGTCCTCTTGGATATGCAGTCCACTTACGCATCAAAATACCATCCTCAAGAAAATAAGAAACCTTCTTATTTCCTGCTTTCAGAGAGAGAAGAGAAACATCTATCCAGGGAGACATCGTGTACCCCCAACAAAATGGGGTTACCAACACAATGTTTTTACTCACATCAAAACCTGGGGTTGCTTCACCAACAGCAGCTGAGTTCACAGAACTGGATGGAGTAGTTTGTGGCTGTATTCTGCTTCTTGTCATCTGTGCCTGCAACTCCAGCTGGCGCAGTTTGACCTCTCTCCCAGTCTGCAGCTCCAGCTCTAATTTTTTTCAGCTTTAAAAGATTTTCTGTTTTTGCTTCCAGCTCCATCTTACGAAGTTCAAAGTCTGCCCTACGAGCTTTATCCTGAGCCTCCAGTTG
>NW_013958133.1:0-478 GCF_001266775.1 Austrofundulus limnaeus
TCCTGGGGTCGTGATGATGGGGCCCTTGAATATTGTTGCCCAGGGTACAGCGAAGTGTTAATCCGGCCCTGAATGTGGGTTTTCTTTTTGTCCATAACATGAAACGAACACACGTACAGTGTTTTGGGTGGTCTTTTCAAGTTTAGATTTTTCAGCCAATTTCTCTTTGTTTCATCATCTGTTGGTACTGGTAGGCGATGAAAACGGTACCATTTATCACAGGAGCATTCCTTTTCGTTTTCGGAGCATGTTCAACACACACTTCTTCTTGTTGCAGCCACAAATTCAGCTTTGTCTGATTATTGGTACAGCCACGAACAGCGCAACAGAGCTCCGCAAGGACATCTTCATGACAATATTTAGTTTTACTACCATAAAATAGCCCGAAACAACTTAAAACAGATCTAACTTCAACTATGCGTACAGATTAGCTAAACTAGCCAGTGCAGAACTTCTACTTCCGGTATGAACCGGAAGT
>NW_013958133.1:1380-1827 GCF_001266775.1 Austrofundulus limnaeus
GAAGGAACCAAGTACAGGAAGTAACCATCTCCCTGTCCCATCTGTGGCAAAGTAAGCCTTTTTCTCTGCGCAGCTGGCAGCAGCTCAAGTACTTCCTTGTAAATCCAGTGCAGATGAGAGGTATTTTATTTTGACATGGCTGTTACCTGTGTGGACAGGTGTTCTCCTGCAGGAGCAACATGAACAAACATCTGTTGACTCATGGTGACAAGAAGTACACCTGTGAGATCTGCGGCAGGAAGTTCTTTCGTGTTGACGTCCTCCGGGACCACATTCACGTGCACTTCAAGGTGAGGCTAATAAAACTGTTTAACTTTGATCGTTTTCTGTGCTGTAATCACCTTTGAAGCACAACAAAAGTTTTAGCTCCCTCCAGAGACTTGACAGCATTCAAACAGACATATTGTGCTCACTGAGTTCGTTTGTGTCCAGGACATTGCTTTAATG
>NW_013958133.1:2827-3103 GCF_001266775.1 Austrofundulus limnaeus
TTGTAGAAAGTGTTTAGTAACACTCTGTCTCACAACAACTCTACCTTCCACACTGGAGAGTTGAATGAAAAAATAGCCACAAATGAAAAGTTTAAAGATCAAAAGGTCAGACATGCTGTGAACTAATAATTGTTTAAATGACGACAGTTTTTATTTATGCTTATTTTTCCTTCCAAAGTTCAGAAGAAGTTCTTTCCAAATGACAGTGAGCTTGTAAAACAGCTAATCATATTAAACAACATTGTGTTACAGGAATGAGGATGATGAAGGTGACTC
>NW_013958134.1:0-426 GCF_001266775.1 Austrofundulus limnaeus
GTGAAGTGAAGTGAAGTGAAGTGAAGTGAAGTGAAGTGAAGTGAAGTGAAGTGAAGTGAAGTGAAGTGAAGTGAAGTGAAGTGAAGTGATATGTGCATATTAAAGGCCTCAAAAATATTCCTACATGTATAATCTGTAAACATACTGTGAAAATTTGTTAACTGTTTTGGATCAGGATTATTTTTTTAACATAGACATATTTTGATCTCCATGGATGGATTTTAAAAAGACTAAGTTGATATGTTTCCTGTAATTGGCAGCTAAAAGATGCTGGCTGTCACCAGTAAAACTGATTAAACTGTCAGTGTAATAGATGCAGCTGCTGTACGCACGCAGTCACTTTCTATTTTTCATCTTCAACATGATATCCATCTGATACGGTGGAGGTGGGGATGGGGGGTTGCAGGGTAACGAGCACACTCAGCC
>NW_013958134.1:1426-2200 GCF_001266775.1 Austrofundulus limnaeus
TATATATAACTTATTTCACTGTCAAGTTTCAAATGTGATAAATGCAATCAGACAATTAGCTGAATATGCTGATTACAGGTTATATGTTCAACAGTAGGTGATCTCTGGTGTTTATGTTTCTGTTGCACATTTATGCTGTCAACTGTTAAATGATTCTGTAAACATAGATCACAATAAGTCATTCCTGATTTAAGTGACACCTCCTCCCACCAGAAAAAGCTTTGCTCTTCTTTTATCAGGAGGCTCCGCCCCTCTGTTTGTCATCACTTCTACCAAACTCAAAAGGAATCCATCCATTGATCATTGTTTTTGGTTATCCTGGGTATCTGATTACCAAAAACCTGCCTGTATCTGCAAATAAGCCCAGCTGCAGTCACTTAGTGATCATATCCCAGGTTGTGTATGCCTCCTTGTCAAGCAGTCATTGTTCCATCGTACTGTTCATTCTCTGTTTTTTTTCTCTTGGTCTTCATATTTCCACAAGTACTGCCTTGTTTTGTATTTTTTTCTATTTTCATTACTTGTTTTTCTAACCTGGCACCTTTTTTGTTCTAATTATCAAAAGTTTTGGATTTTTCATTTTGAAAAGGTTAAAATATTAGTTTGCAAGAAATGCTGTGAAATCGTGATGATTGGAGTTATTTTAAGACAGTAAAATCTGCTTTAGAAGTGGGTCTGCTCATCTGCTCAGATTATGTTCATTCATTCATTCATTCATTCATTCATTCATTCATTCATTCATTCATTCATCCATCCATCCATCCATCCATCCAT
>NW_013958135.1:0-359 GCF_001266775.1 Austrofundulus limnaeus
GTCCTTGCCAGACCGTCATCCCATCCCCCGCATACAGGATATGCTGAACAACTTGATTGGAAGTTCCTGGTTTTCGGTTCTTGACCAAGGAAAAGCCTATCACCAGGGCTTTCTGGATGAATCAAGCCGCCCACTCACAGCGTTTATCACACCCTGGGGCCTGTATGAATGGGTGAGAATACCTTTTGGGTTATCATCAGCACCAGCAGAGTTTCAGAGGTCCATGGAGGAGTGTCTGACCGGACTACGGGATGAGGGATGTTTACCCTACTTGGATGATAATTTGGTGCACTCTCAAACATTTGAAGACCACCTGAATCATCTTCGAAGTGTGTTGCACCTTTACCAAAAAACTGGAG
>NW_013958135.1:1359-2052 GCF_001266775.1 Austrofundulus limnaeus
CAGAAGGAAAAAGCCAAACGAGAGAGAAGGAAACAGAGGCGTGGAGATCGCTCGGATGATGATGATGGTGGTGGTGATGATGATGATGATGATGATGATGGTGATGATGATGATGAAAACTGGGAAGCCATCATTAGTCCACACCTGCAGTATCACAACATAGAGTCAGATCATCACACTGAAAGTCATCTGAGAGCTGAGGCTCCAGAGTTCCACCCAAATAGTGGAGATATGCAAAGTGACCTGATAAATGATGATGGAACAGTACAACAACCTATTCTGGGTGAGGAAGTGGATACATCACCGGAAGATGATATTCGACCCGTGAGTGTGGACAGTGGGGATGAGGCTCCCCAGTCAACTCCGAGTGACCAAGAAGAGGCTGACACTTCACATCACAAAGTGGGAAAGTATCCTTCTCGAACAAGGAAACCTAAGTTGAGATTCACTTATCATAAGTTAGGACAGCCTGTTATGGCATGTAAATGAGCACAATGTTGTGCACTGCTAACAAGTTAGGTTAACAAAGTTGCCATTCTGCTAAAGATGTAAGTTCAGTGATTTTGAAAACAAACAATTTGTTTTTGTATTTAGTGAAAATGCCAGACATGAAAGGGACTAATGGAGTCAGTTTAACATATTCTTGACAGTGGAGCCTGCTTCTAAGTCAAAGTACTTTACTCTCAGGAGAGA
>NW_013958136.1:0-711 GCF_001266775.1 Austrofundulus limnaeus
GTTTAAAAGCAAAATATTACAGTTAAAACTTTTAGGCCCCGCCCTCTCACGTGACTCAGCCGTGACGTCTGCGGTGTGACAGACAGGTAAGGCGACACCGGCCGCCATATTGGGAAAGACCGGAAGTAAGACGCGGTAGGGGGAGGAGGAGGAGGGAGGAAGAGATCAGTGGAGTCGATCAGTTTCCGAGAAAAGGCCGAACCGGGTCCGGTGTTCGTCTCCGAACCAAGGACAAGAACCGGAATCAGAGCCGCTCGGTTCGGTTCCAGACCGACTCACAGAAACAGGAAACATTTGAGGAGAAGAAGAAGAAGGAGGAAGAGGAGGCGGCGGGAGCGAAGAGTCGACGGAGGGAGGATCAAAGCGGAGCCGAACAGAGGAAGAGGAGGAGAAGATGCCTCTGGCTCAGCTGGCGGATCCGTGGAGGAAGGTACCGGTTCGGGGGACCGGAGAGGTGAGACACACTTCCGTCTGTCCTCTGGACACATGTTGACACAGCTGTCCTCACATGTGTCCTCCAGGCTGCAGGAGGAGCAGTTCAACTGAAACAAACTGATTTAAAAACTCTGGAGGTCTCAGTACTACAGTACTACATCTGTACAAAAACTTTACTAGCTGCAGAACATGAGGGTGAAAACAAACAAGTTTCAGTTATGAGCAAAACATTTACAAATACAGTAAGAATAAAAAACAAAGACACCATATTTATAT
>NW_013958136.1:1711-2200 GCF_001266775.1 Austrofundulus limnaeus
GTTAGGATACCTTTAGCTGTTAGCTGCAGTTAGGATACCTTTAGCTGTTAGCTGCAGTTAGGATACCTTTAGCTGTTAGCTGCAGTTAGGATACCTTTAGCTGTTAGCTGCAGTTAGGATACCTTTATCTGTTAGCTGCAGTTATTGTTACCTTTAGCTGTTAGCTGCAGTTAGGATACCTTTAGCTGTTTGCTGCAGTTATTGTTACCTTTAGCTGTTAGCTGTAGTTATTGTTACCTTTAGCTGTTAGCTGAGGTTAGGATACCTTTAGCTGTTAGCTGAGGTTAGGATACCTTTAGCTGTTAGCTGTAGTTAGGATACCTTTAGCTGTTAGCTGAGGTTAGGATACCTTTAGCCGTTAGCTGCAGTTATTGTTACCTTTAGCTGTTAGCTGCAGTTAGGATACCTTTAGCTGTTAGCTGAGGTTAGGATACCTTTAGCCGTTAGCTGCAGTTATTGTTACCTTTAGCTGTTAGCTGAGGTTAGGAT
>NW_013958137.1:0-596 GCF_001266775.1 Austrofundulus limnaeus
GGGTTCCACAGGAAGCTGATCATGTGATGGACCGAGCCTGGAGCAGAGAAGCAGACAGATGAACAAATGTCCTCCACCACTAGAGGGCAGCACCACCACACTTCTTTCAGGTTTCACCCTGACCACAGCATCATCTGAGCTGTAAAACAAACCTGTCTGACAGAAACTGTTTTTACTGCATTCCGTCATTAACAAACTCATTTTGTTACATCACATCCTGTGAAGCTGGACTGAAACACAGGAAGTAGTGCCCTGCACTGACACAGTGTGGCCGCCATCTTGGATGGGTCATTCTTGCGCTCCCAGTGTATTTATTTGTGCTGACGAAGCTAAAATAACGACAACTGAACAAATATTAAGCAGATTTTCTCACAGTTTGGTTTATTACAAACAGAAGAGATGTAGTTCTGATACAGGACACTGACACACGTTAAAAATATGAGCTTTCATTCTGAAATATTGATGTTGTTGAAGAAAGACATGTGGTCTGGAATATTAATTAAAAATAATTACAGTAGAAACCATATTTATTGTCCCTCAGAGGACAAACTGAGGCGCATCAGCAGAAAAATGACAGGAAATTCACAGAGTAAAAA
>NW_013958137.1:1596-2199 GCF_001266775.1 Austrofundulus limnaeus
ATTTTTTACAGTGCAACAGACAAGGGATCTGCTGACCAACAGACCTGGGATCTGCTGACCAACAGACCTGGGATCTGCTGACCAACAGACCAGGGATCTGCTGACCAACAGACCAGAGATCTGCTGACCAACAGACCAGAGATCTGCTGACCAAAGGACCAGGGATCTGCTGACCAACAGACCAGGGATCTGCTGACCAACAGACCTGGGATCTGCTGACCAACAGACCTGGGATCTGCTGACCAACAGACCAGAGATCTGCTGACCAACAGACCTGGGATCTGCTGACCAACAGACCTGGGATCTGCTGACCAACAGACCAGAGATCTGCTGACCAACAGACCTGGGATCTGCTGACCAACAGACCAGGGATCTGCTGACCAAAACACCAGGAATCTGCTGACCAACAGACCTGGGATCTGCTGACCAAAACACCAGGAATCTGCTGACCAACAGACCTGGGATCTGCTGACCAAAACACCAGGAATCTGCTGACCAACAGACCAGAGATCTGCTGACCAACAGACCAGAGATCTGCTGACCAACAGACCAGAGATCTGCTGACCAACAGACCAGAGATCTGCTGACCAACAGACCAGGGAT
>NW_013958138.1:0-753 GCF_001266775.1 Austrofundulus limnaeus
GTATATAACTAGGCAAAGCAAGTATAGAGAAAATTATAATTCAACAAGCTAAAATGTGAACCAAAACTATATAGTACACTAGCAGTATATAGATGAGTGTACTTGAATGTATATTTTGGTAAAACTAAAAAGATTTTATAACAGTGAGCTTAAAATATACTTTTTATAAACAAAAAAAAATCACAATTTAGTCAGAAGAAGTTTTAAATCATTATACTTTCTACTACATTACAAGTACATGGTGTGTAGTATACTTGGTATATTTATACTGAAGTATATGCTTGATAAAATAAACTAAGTATTCTACGTTTCGTCTCTATTATCTGATGATGAGGCTCAGGGTTCAGTGGTTGTGCTGCAGTTCTCCTCCTCATCAGCAGAGGACACTGATGAGCTAACAGCTAACAGCTAACAGCTAACAGCTAACAGCAGCAGGTGCAGCCAGAACAACCATCAGCCACTAAAAGAAGAAACAAGGATTTGTTGTTTAAAACATTTTAGTATCTTCTCAGTTAGGAGCGTGTGCAGAGCAGAGGAGAGGACCGATGAGTTTTTATACGATGCTAAATGATCAGGAGCAGACGGACAAACTTCAGCTGCTTTGTGACAGTTTCGGCTGTGGAGGAAGACCTGATGGCTGTCAGGCAGGGCGGGAGCTGCAGAGTCATTTCATCATGTAAAGCTGCAATCTTTACCCCGTGCTCTGAGAGGACACCTAAAGTGTCGGTGACAGCCGAAGAGACAGCCGAAGAG
>NW_013958138.1:1753-2199 GCF_001266775.1 Austrofundulus limnaeus
CACACATGCTGCAAAGAGGGGGGCGAGAAACTTAAAAAATAAAAAAAAAAACAACAAAATGAAAAAAAAAAAAGAAAAAACAAATTAAAATCCTGTAGTGAAACAGCCTGCGGCTCACAGCTACGAGCTCCCATCAAGTGGTGTATTTTATCATCTCTGAGTGGCCGTGCCAACGCTGGAGCCCAGCGAGTGTGCAAATCAAACACACCCCGGCCCGCTCCGTACACACCGACTAATGCAGGGAGACAGCAGAGAGGCGGCACGGTCTAATGCCTGGAAGACACGACGTTCAGAGGAACGGCCACGCACCGTTAATGCAGGTTATCAGAGAAACCTGGTAGCTGCTGCTCATCGACGTGCACAAGCAACACAATCCAACAAATTTAAACAATCCAAACAATCCAACACAATTCAAACAATCCAACACAATTCAAACAATCCAACAC
>NW_013958139.1:0-1053 GCF_001266775.1 Austrofundulus limnaeus
TGGCCTGTAAGAAACACCTGGTCAGTAAGAAACACCTGGTCAGTAAGAAACACCTGGTCAGTAAGAAACACCTGGTCAGTAAGAAACACCTGGTCAGTAAGAAACACCTGGTCAAAGGCTGGTAGGTTCTGACTTGTTTAACATATCTACATGTGAACACCAGGAAATAAAAGCTGACTTTAACAACTCTTGTCTCATGCTCAGGTGAGTTCACCTGCTGTGGGTCCAGCATGGCCTCTGGTGCCTCTCCTTCAGGTGAGAGACAGGTGAGGAGGACAAGGATGAAGGTGCTGAAGAAGGCAGAGGACATTGAAAACCTAACTTCTGCAGGACACAGAGCTCTGCAGGACGGACAGCTACAAGAAGCTCTGAGCTGCTTCAAACAGGCTGTGAAGGCTGCAACACAGGTGAGAGGACAGGTGAGTGGACAGGTGAGAGGACAGGTGAGAGGGACAGGTGAGAGGGACAGGTGAGTGGGACAGGTGAGAGGGACAGGTGAGTGGGACAGGTGAGAGGGACAGGTGAGTGGGACAGGTGAGTGGGACAGGTGAGTAGACAGGTGAGAGGACAGGTGAGTGTACAGGTGAGAGGACAGGTGAGTGGGACAGGTGAGAGGGACAGGTGAGTGGGACAGGTGAGAGGGCAGGTGAGAGGGACAGGTGAGTGGGACAAGTGAGTAGACAGGTGAGAGGACAGGTGAGTGTACAGGTGAGAGGACAGGTGAGTGTACAGGTGAGAGGACAGGTGAGAGGACAGGTGAGTGGACAGGTGAGTGTACAGGTGAGAGGACAGGTGAGAGGACAGGTGAGAGGGACAGGTGAGAGGGACAGGTGAGTAGACAGGTGAGAGGACAGGTGAGTGGGACAGGTGAGAGGGACAGGTGAGTGGGACAGGTGAGAGGGACAGGTGAGAGGGACAGGTGAGTAGACAGGTGAGAGGACAGGTGAGTGGGACAGGTGAGAGGGACAGGTGAGTGGGACAGGTGAGTAGACAGGTGAGAGGGACAGGTGAGTGGGACAAGTGAGTAGACAGGTGAGAGGACAGGTGAGTGGG
>NW_013958140.1:0-700 GCF_001266775.1 Austrofundulus limnaeus
CCAGAGGACAGGTCACTGTGACTCAGTCTGCAGCAGTGAGCTCTGCTGTTGGACGATCTGTCAGAATCAGCTGTGAAACCAGTCCCAGAGTTTATGTGGAAGGCAACAAACACTGTTTAGCCTGGTACCAACAGAAAGATGGACAAACTCCTCAACTCCTCATTTATTCTGCCAGCACTCGAGCATCAGGGACTCCAGATCGTTTTACAGGCAGAGGATCAAACTCTGACTTCAGTCTGACCATCAATAATATTCAGGCTGAAGATGCTGCAGTTTATTATTGTCAGAGTGCTCATTATATTAACAGTCAGTATCTGTTCACACAGTTTGAAACAGTCGTACAAAAACCTCCCTCAGTCACAGAGAACAGAAACTGAACTGCTGCTGCAGCTGGATTCACTAACTCTACAAACATCAAATAGAAAAATGTTCAGTTATGACCTTTAATCTCAGTCTTGCAGGAAATCAGATGTTATTTTCTAATAAATACAATAAAATTGTTGAACTTAACTCACCTTTTTAATGATACTTGTATCTAAAGACAGTCACTGAAACAAACACACTATGAAAATATTTCTCTGATTCAACTTTTATTGTTCAAACAAACAGACTTTAACTCAAAAAAATTCAAAATATTTAGCTAATTATTATTATTATTTTTGATTTTAAGAATCTAAATTATCTGTCACTGATGGTGGTC
>NW_013958140.1:1700-2199 GCF_001266775.1 Austrofundulus limnaeus
CCGGCAGCCCAATGATGATGTCACTGACTCTACTGCTGACCACCCTGGGGCTCCTTCTTCAGGGTGAGACCCTCTGATGGGAACTTTCACATGGAATGAAAATAAACTAGCAAAATTTAACTTTTTTAACTTTTGGATTCACATTTAAGAAATGATTCTCTTCTGTCTGGATGTTTTTACTGTAAGATGTATTTTTACTTAACTCCTTGTTTCTTCATTTTCAGGTTCCTCTGGACAAGTTACAATAACTCAGACTCCTGGATCTCAGTCTGTCAGTCCAGGACAAGATGTCTCCATCAGATGTAAAGTCAGTCCAAGTACTGGTTACTGTATAAAATGGTACCATCAGAAACCAGGAGAGGATCCTAAACCTCTTATTAGCTGTGCTACAATCCGTTACTCTGGAGTTTCTGATCGTTTCACTGGAACAAAGACTGATAGTACTGACTTCAGTCTGACCATCAGTAATATTCAGGCTGAAGATGCTGCAGTTTATTAC
>NW_013958141.1:0-330 GCF_001266775.1 Austrofundulus limnaeus
GTGTGCGTGCGTGCGTGCATGTGTGTGTACTTGTTTCTGCTACAGAATGGGGACCGTCATGTTTTTAACCAACAATATGAGGACATTTTGAGGAGGTGAGGACATTTTCCCAGTCCTCACTTTTTTTGCAGCTCTACTGCGCTCTACTAGTTATATTTAGAGGTATGGTGTGAATTAAGTTTTGGTTAAGGTTAGTGTTAGGTATACATTAGTAATGGCTAGTTAGGGAAAATTCCTGGGTTAGGCATAAATGCAGTTACAAAAATTAATAATGGAAGTCAATACAAAGTTACGGAAGCGTGTTGCTATCAGGCAGGAAAAAAAAATCCG
>NW_013958141.1:1330-2198 GCF_001266775.1 Austrofundulus limnaeus
TTATTATTATTATTTATTAGTTTATTTACAAAGCACCATTTCACAACAAAGTCATCTCATTGCACAAAAAAAACCTTACATTACAAAAAGCCAATCAGTAAAATTTATTTATCTAAAGAAAGCAGAAGATGGCTTTGAATCCTCTCTTCGTCACAATCTCTCACCCTGAGCAGCACGTTGACAATGAGAATAGAAGGGAACAATTCCCTTTTTACAGGAAGAAACCTCCGTCAGAACCAGAACCGTGCTCAGGATGGACGGCCATCTGGCTTGACTGTTAGAATTCAGGGAGGACAGGACAGAAACACAAACAGAATGGCTTGTCCAGGTGTAGATTATACGATTCAGGTTTAAGACAAAGAAAAACATGTCAGTGATAGAAATAATTACAAATCTGTACGGTAGAGTGAGTAAAAACAGCAGCAGAGTGAGGAGATGTGGTCAGTTTATCCTCCTGCAGTCTAAAACTATGGCAGTTGAACTAAGGGATAGCTGAGGAAACCAACCCTAACTATAGGATTTATCAAACAGGAACGTGTGTCAGCCTTCCAGCCAGAAAAAGTGTCAGAGGAGCCTGATATATTTAAATCAACTAATATTTAATTGTTTTTATGGTTTTTAGTGATAATTTTGCACAAAGTAAGCAGGTTTAGGTTTTCGGCTAGACTTTTATGAACATAGCTGCTTTCAGAGTGGCGGGAAGACTGGATGTAAGCTGACACAACCATACAGAACAAGGAGTTTAAATACTGGGAGGAGTGATATGTGAGTGGCAGCAACAGAAACAAAGCGATGTTTTCAGGAAGAGTTGAGGAGTCCAGGTGGAAATGATGGTACACAAATACAAACTAAACACATGAAGTAACCA
>NW_013958142.1:0-695 GCF_001266775.1 Austrofundulus limnaeus
GAGTCTGTGGAGCAAAAAAAATGAGGAATTAAGACCAAACGTTGCAGTTTTATTTTAAATAGACCATAAGTGAATTATTTAGACGTGAAAAAGAAGGATTTAAAAGCATGATACGATACCTTTAAACTTGTTTGCTATGTTTACTGACCTATTTAGATTGCATCAAAACGACACATTAAATTAATTAATCAAAGGCCTATTGTTTCTTTAAAGAATGCTAATCACTGGCTGCCTGTCATGTCAGAATCTTAGACAAAGATCATCTGAGAGGGGCCAGTGTTGTAGATGTGTTAGTCAAACCTTGAAATTACCAGTATCCACAGTCTCATCCAACTCAGCCAACACTGATAGATGCTATGCTCAGATGGTGTTATGATTTACTGAGTTACTGCTATAGTTCAGGAAAATACCAGCAAAATTTACTAAAGTATTGCAGTATTTGTGTTGACCAAGATTATAGAGGCCCCTGCAGGAATTTATCAAAGAGAAATTCTCACATTGATGATGATGATCTTTGGTTTTCAGCAGTCTCTATGTTTTTGTATAATCTTCTATGACAGCTGCCTGATTCTATTTTTTAATATTTTTTTGTATCAGTAAACTGAAAGTTGAGGCGGGTTATGTTTCACTTGTGTTTAATTGGGACAAAGAAAGCAGCATACACATTCTTCAGCACAGTTTTTTTTTTTTTTTTT
>NW_013958142.1:1695-2198 GCF_001266775.1 Austrofundulus limnaeus
ACAAGTTAAATATTTAGTTAACAAGTTAAATATTTAACTTGTGACAAATATTTAGCAAGCATATTTAGGTTGCAACTTAAATATTTAGCTAGCTACCAAAATATTTAACTTGCTAGCTTAATATTTAAGTTGCAACCTAAATATTTAACTTAAATACCTAAATAGCGCGGGCTTCCTAAGTCAAGAGCAAACAGCATCAATAAATCTTTGAACAGCTGTGAGAGACACATGAAAGGTAAGTCAAAAATGAAGTCTTCCAGTTGTTTGGTTTCTAAGAAATGTTTAAAAGTGGGGAAAAAAGCACCATCCCTCAGTTAAAGTCCAGACAACACAGAAATCATTTAGATGTGACGACTGTGGCAAAAGATTTATCAGAGAAGCAGATCCAAACACACATACAAGAATCCACAGAGGAGTGAAACAGTTTGGATGTGAACTTTGTGGACATAGATTTAGCCATACTGTAAATCACACACACACACACACACACACACACACACACA
>NW_013958143.1:0-877 GCF_001266775.1 Austrofundulus limnaeus
GTAAGTGACTAATGATTAGGATGTAAGTGACCATTGATTAGGATGTAAGTGACCATTGATTAGGATGTAAGTGACTAATGATAAGGATGTAAGTGACCATTGATTAGGATGTGACTAATGATTAGGATGTAAGAGACCAATGATTAGGATGTAAGTGACCAATGATTAGAATGTAAGTGACCAATGATTAGGATGTAAGTGACTAATGATTGGGATGTAAGTGACTAATGATTAGGATGTAAGTGACCATTGATTAGGATGTAAGTGACCATTGATTAGGACGGAAGTGACTAATGATTAGGATGTAAGTGACCATTAAGTAGAATGTAAGTGGCCATTGATTAGGATGTAAGTGGCTAATGATTAGGATGAAAGTGACCATTGATTAGGATGTAAGTGACCATTGATTAGGATGTAAGTGACTAATGATTAGGATGTAAGAGACCAATGATCAGGATGTAAGTGACCAATGATTAGAATGTAAGTGACCAATGATTAGGATGTAAGTGACTAATGATTAGGATGTAAGTGACTAATGATTAGGATGTAAGTGTCCATTGATTAGGATGTAAGTGACCATTGATTAGGATGGAAGTGACTAATGATTAGGATGTAAGTGACCATTGAGTAGAATGTAAGTGGCCATTGATTAGGATGTAAGTGGCTAATGATTAGGATGAAAGTGACCATTGATTAGGATGTAAGTGACCATTGATTAGGATGTAAGTGACTATTAGGATGTAAGTGACCATTGATTAGGATGTAAGTGACCATTGATTAGGATAGAAGTGACCATTGATTAGGATAGAAGTGACCATTAATTAGGATGTAAGTGACCATTGATTAGGATGTAAGTGACCATTGATTAGGATGTAAG
>NW_013958143.1:1877-2198 GCF_001266775.1 Austrofundulus limnaeus
GAAAAAGCGCTAGTGTGTTATTGTGCTGATCGATCTGAAGATAAAGTGAAATACGTATTTTTGTGTGTCGTTGTGAGAGCTATCAGGCCGAACTGGACAGATGTTTTTAACCGTAAAAGCTGTCACGCTGGGTTAAATCCTTTGATTTGTTGTGAGGGGCAATTAACGCTGTAAGCTGGAGACGGGACGCTGACCCGGCTGCAAGCGGTGTGTGTGTGTGTGTGTGTGTTCTTGTTTCTCCCCTGTTGTGAGGAACAAGCGGCAGAAGGAGGAGTGTGTGTGTGTGCGTTCTTGCTTTCCTTCTGTTCGGTGGTGCAACAC
>NW_013958144.1:0-476 GCF_001266775.1 Austrofundulus limnaeus
CTAATTACTACTGCATAATTAATAACAACCCAATTACTACTATGTCATTAATAACAACATAGATACTACTGTCATTAATAACAACCCAATTACTACTATGTCATTAATAACAACATAGATACTACTGTCATTAATAACAACCTAATTACTACTGCATCATTAATAACAAACTAATTACTACTATGTCATTAATAACAACATAGATACTACTGTCATTAATAACAACCTAATTACTACTGCATCATTAATAACAACCTAATTACTACTGCATCATTAATAACAACCTAATTACTACTGCATCATTAATAACAACCTAATTACTACTGCATCATTAATAACAACCTAATTACTACTGCATCATTAATAACAAACTAATTACTACTACTACTTTAAAAATGGGGACCACAGAGTGTGTTCCAACTATAGGGGGATCACACTTCTGATCCTCCCTGGTAAGGTCTGATCCTCCCTGGTAA
>NW_013958144.1:1476-2197 GCF_001266775.1 Austrofundulus limnaeus
GTTCTACAGTTTTACCTCTACATCTCTTGTCTACTGTTCTACAGTTTTACCTCTACATCTCTTGTCTACTGTTCTACAGTTTTACCTCTACATCTCTTGTCTACTGTTCTACAGTCTTACCTTTAGATATCTGTGTACTGTTCTACAGTTTTACCTTTAGATCTGTCTACTGTTCTACAGTTTTACCTCTACATCTCTGTCTACTGTTCTACAGACTTACCTTTAGATCTCTTGTCTACTGTTCTACAGTTTTACCTCTACATCTCTGTGTACTGTTCTACAGACTTACCTTTAGATCTGTCTACTGTTCTACAGTTTTACCTTTAGATCTGTCTACTGTTCTACAGTTTTACCTCTACATCTCTGTCTACTGTTCTACAGACTTACCTTTAGATCTCTTGTCTACTGTTCTACAGTTTTACCTCTACATCTCTGTGTACTGTTCTACAGACTTACCTTTAGATCTGTCTACTGTTCTACAGTTTTACCTTTAGATCTGTCTACTGTTCTACAGTTTTACCTCTACATCTCTGTCTACTGTTCTACAGACTTACCTTTAGATCTCTCTACTGTTCTACAGTTTTACCTCAACATCTCTGTCTACTGTTCTACAGTTTAACCTTTAGATCTGTCTACTGTTCTACAGTTTTACCTTTAGATCTGTCTACTGTTCTACAGTTTTACCTCAACATCTCTGTGTACTGTTCTACAGTTTTACCTC
>NW_013958145.1:0-611 GCF_001266775.1 Austrofundulus limnaeus
GATGATGTCTACACCAGAAGAAGGTGGAAACAAGTCCAGTATCTCGCGGACTTATTCTGGGGTCGTTGGACACGCGAGTATCTTCCACTTCTGCAGGAGCGACAGAAGTGGCTGAAGCCTAGAAGAAACTTCATGGCAGGCGATGTGGTGCTCTTGGTGGACAGTTCTTCTCCTCGCAACTCCTGGGTCCTGGGGAGAGTGGTTGAAACACTGCCGGACTCAAGTGGAGCAGTGAGAAGAGTGAAATTGAGGACCGGTACCAGCACGCTGGAGCGACCTGTGAACAAGCTATGCTTGCTTCAGGAAGCTACGCCAGAGGACTAATGACGAAGACGAGTTGATATATGGACATTCTTTTGTTTAAGGATTTTGGTTCTTAGAGTTCTAAGTTTATAATTGTTTAGTTTTCCAACCTAACCAATTAGGGGCCGGGTAATGTAAGAGCCAGTTAATGGAGAATTCAATTCATGATGAGTATATTTTCTAGAATGTATAACTTAGATAATTTAAGAAGGATGCTTTTATTGTGAAAGGAATTTTGGCTTCCATTACGTAATACGTAACCTTAGTACTACTGCCTTACGCACGTTTAAGGGCAGATTGCAGTTAGA
>NW_013958145.1:1611-2197 GCF_001266775.1 Austrofundulus limnaeus
TTCTTCAGCTGCAGCTATCGTTCAAACAACCGCTCCTTCCTGCAGTCATCACTGACCCGCTGTTATCTCCCAGCATTATCTCAGCTTGTCTTCTATTTGTCTTACTTTTTGTTTAGTGCAGATTGTCTCTTAGCTCAAACGGATCACTGGAATAACAAAAACCAGAGCAGAATACAGATAAAGAACCTGAACTCTATCACATCTGAGCCACAGTCTGAAAGATGCAACATTTTTCCTAAAAATCATTCATTAAATGACAATAAAACGACAATAAAAAATAAACTATGTCTCTGTAGAGATTAGCTGAGGATCAAACCAGTAAAGTTTTATTTTCATTTAGTCCAGTAGAAGGTGTGAGTGGATAACTTATTGTTGCTCTGCTGCTGTAACACAATGCATTAAAGGGTTAGAGCAGCTTTTTCAGGTGGAGTTGTTGGAAAAATGTTACATCTTTCAGACTGTGGCTCAGATGTGACAGAGTTCAGGTTCTTTATCTATATTCTGCTCTGGTTTTTGTTATTCCAGTGATCTGTTTGAGCTAAGAGACAATCTGCTGAAAAAAACAAAAACAAACAAACAAATAAAA
>NW_013958146.1:0-834 GCF_001266775.1 Austrofundulus limnaeus
ATTATACACATTCAGATTCAGTCTGAGCAATTATAATTCAAATCCTGCTGGCACAAGATTTATCCCATATTTATCATTCTTTATTTCTATTTTTAATTGCCAATCAAAAATCAAATAATTAAGAAGTGACTTATTTTGTTTTTTGTTTTTTTTAAACCAAAAACGCCAGTTTTTTCATACTTCATTTTTATGCTCAGATCAAAAACATGAAATGGAAAATCGGGCACTTGAACAGTTCGTAATCCGTTTTTTAGTTTTGGTTCAATAAACAAAAAATGATAAAACAAGTGCTTTTTTCATTTTTTATTTTTTTTTCTTTCATATGAAAATATGAACTGCCTGAATGTACATGGACCTGACTGGTAGTATGTGAGTTTGTAACTCCATTTACTGTTTTCTCTCCTTACAGAGAGCTATTGCTCCACATCTATGAACAAAGTAAGCGGATGTGTGAACAGTTTGAAGCCAACCCCTCTCAGATGGATTTAGATTATCTTCGGTGTCGCTACGAGGAACTACATGCTATTATTGTTAGATGTGTACATTTTGGCGTGTTTTCTGACATGGATGATGTCATAAACAGCATGCAATGTGTTCTACTGTCTTTGGAAGAGAAACACCCAGTACAAGGATTCAAGGCTGCCACAATCTGTACAGGCGAGAGAGGACGCCCTGTATGGAACATTTCAGGGGAACAACTACAGTTTCTCTTAGAATTTAATTTTACCGTGAGAGAAATTGCACGTTTATTTGGAGTAAGCTACAGAACTATAAGACGACGGATGAGTGAGAATGGATTGTCTGTTAGAATGAACTACAGTCATATTTCAAATG
>NW_013958146.1:1834-2197 GCF_001266775.1 Austrofundulus limnaeus
ACACACAAGTTTGCAAATATTAATTATAAAATTAATATTTACAAACTTGGGAAAGTTAAGTGGTTCCAACTCAGTTGTTCAAACTCTTATTGACTATTTTTAGGCAGAGATGTGCTTCTAAACTGAGTAAGTGTAAAGCATGACATGGACATTTTCCTGTGTATAATCAGAATCATCACAAGTTAACATTGTAAAAAGGAACGAAATTCAATATTGTAATCATTTGGTGGGTATTATAACTGAACTAAAGCTGAGAGTTCTAGAAAAAACAAGCGCTAGGCAGATTACGTTGAGGACTCTTATTTTGAAATAACACAGGAAATGAAAGTAGCGCACGTAAATAGTTTTGTTTTGACGGTAATG
>NW_013958147.1:0-472 GCF_001266775.1 Austrofundulus limnaeus
GAGTGTGAATGATTGCCCTAAGACGGACTAATGACCTGTCCAGGGATCAGCCGTCACAAACCTGAACAGAAGAGCAGGGAAAGAAAAGGAAAGGATGGATAATAATCATTCACAACAGGTCTTTTTCTTTACAATCAAATGTTGTAAATCATTCCTAAAATTACCAACAACTACAATTAACTTGAATTCAGATATCCAGAGAGTGTCAGAGACAACTGACTAATGAAAAAGATTCAATTTAAATGTTGATCAAAAGATAACATGTTACAGCAACTAAAACAACTTCCTAACTAAAATCAAAAAATCTGATGATAAAACATTTAATGAAAATGTGAAAAGGTTTTTGCTTTTCAAAATAAATCCCACTTTTTATTCTTATATTGCACTAAGATTTGACCTCCTGTGTTGTTGAATGAATGATGTAGGAAATCTCACTGGAACATATTATTTGTTTAAAAATCTTTATTTATTC
>NW_013958147.1:1472-2196 GCF_001266775.1 Austrofundulus limnaeus
GGCCGAGAGTTGGAATCTCAGAATTGTGGAAAAGTTGTGAAGGCATTCCTTTAGGACTTTTTAGCTAAATTAAGAGAAAATCTGTCCTTCTTAAATTTGTTCTGGGCTCAAGTGACAGGACTACAAACTTCTGAAAAGCGAGAAAACTCAGAACCACTAAGAACACTGCTCGACATTTTGAGGAAGCTCTCATAAATATCTTTTGTCAACTAGTCGCAGGTGAGTAAGGTAATACCTAAACTGGGTCATGCTGTAACAGGACAATGATTTTAAACATAGCAGCTGTCCACAACAGAACGGCCTTAAAATGGTCAAGGAGCTGCAAAGGTCCACAATATCAACCTGACTGAAATGCTGTAGTGGGATTTCCAAAGAGCTGAGTAAAAAACAGTGTCTGCACACCTCAATGAACTGAAGCTATATTATATATTGGAAAGAGGATTGGGCCAAAATCCTTCCACAACAATATGGAAGACTGATAAATGCCTACAGAAGACCACTAAAGAGGGGAGGAGCTTCTATAGTATTATCTCTATAATGACACAGAGGAATCTGTTCTGTGTTTTTGTTAACATGAAGTCAGATTTGAATATCATTCATTATACCCTGATACATAAAATCTTAAAAAAGTAGACACCACATAGTGGTAAAATAATGACTGACACACACACAAATGCACCAGAACTCAGAAGTCTTTATTCCTAATAAATGTCATGCTACTAGG
>NW_013958148.1:0-628 GCF_001266775.1 Austrofundulus limnaeus
TAACAATCAGAACCTGACAGGTAACCATCAGAACCTGACAGGTAAGAATCAGAACCTGACAGGTAACAATCAGAACCTGACAGGTAACCATCAGAAACTGACAGGCAAGAATCAGAACCTGACAGGTAAGAATCAGAACCTGACAGGTAACCATCAGAACCTGACAGGTAAAAATCAGAACCTGACAGGTAACAATCAGAACCTGACAGATAACCATCAGAACCTGACTGGTAACAATCAGAACCTGACAGGTAACAATCAGAACCTGACAGATAACAATCAGAACCTGACAGATAACCATCAGAACCTGACAACTAACAATCAGAACCTGACAACTAACAATCAGAACCTGACAGGTAACCATCAGAACCTGACAGGTAAGAATCAGAACCTGACAGGTAACAATCGGAACCTGACAGGTAACCACCAGAACCTGAATGATAACAATCAGAACCTGACAGGTAACCATCAGAACCTGACAGGTAACAATCAGACCCTGACAGATAACAATCAGAACCTGAAAGATAACCATTAGAACCTGACTGGTAACCATCAGAACCTGACAGGTAACAATCAGAACCTGACAGGTAACCATCAGAACCTGACAGGTAACCATCAGAACCTGACA
>NW_013958148.1:4021-4405 GCF_001266775.1 Austrofundulus limnaeus
AGAACCTGACAGGTAACCATCAGAACCTGACAGGTAACCATCAGAACCTGACAATTAAGAATCAGAACCTGACGGGTAAGAATCAGAACTTGACAGATAACCACCAGAACCTGACAGGTAACAATCAGAACCTGACAGGTAACCATCAGAACCTGACAGGTAACCATCAGAACCTGACAATTAAGAATCAGAACCTGACGGGTAAGAATCAGAACTTGACAGATAACCACCAGAACCTGACAGGTAACAATCAGAACATGACAGGAAACCATTAGAACCTGACAGGTATCAATCAGAACCTGACAGGTCACCATCAGAACCTGACAGGTAACAATCAGAACCTGACAGATAACAATCAGAACCTGACAGGTAAGAATCAGAACC
>NW_013958149.1:0-510 GCF_001266775.1 Austrofundulus limnaeus
TTACTGTCTGTTGAATATTACTGTCCTCTGAATATTACTGTCCTCTAAATATTACTGTCTGTTGAATATTACTGTCCTCTGAATATTACTGTCCTCTAAATATTACTGTCTGCTGAATATTACTGTCCTCTGAATATTACTGTCCTCTAAATATTACTGTCTGCTGAATATTACTGTCCTCTGAATATTACTGTCTGCTGAATATTACTGTCTGCTGAATATTACTGTCTGCTGAATATTACTGTCCTCTGAATATTACTATCTGCTGAATATTACTGTCTGCTGAATGTGACTGTCTGCTGAATATTACTGTCCTCTGAATATTACTATCTGCTGAATATTACTATCTGCTGAATGTTACTGTCTGCTGAATATTACTGTCCTCTGAATATTACTATCTGCTGAATATTACTGTCTGCTGAATATTATTTTGTGCTGAATGTTACTGTCTGCTGAATATTACTGTCTGCTGAATATTACTGTCTGCTGAATATTACTGTCTGCTGAATA
>NW_013958149.1:1510-2196 GCF_001266775.1 Austrofundulus limnaeus
ATTACTGTCTGCTGAATATTACTGTCTGCTGAATATTACTGTCTGCTGAATATTACTGTCTGCTGAATGTTACTGTCTGCTGAATATTACTGTCCTCTGAATATTACTATCTGCTGAATATTACTGTCCTCTGAATATTACTGTCCTCTGAATATTACTGTCTGCTGAATGTTAGTGTCTGCTGAATGTTACTCTCTGCTGAATATTACTGTCTGCTGAATATTACTGTCCTCTGAATATTACTGTCCTCTGAATATTACTATCTGCTGAATATTACTGTCTGCTGAATATTACTGTCCTCTGAATATTACTGTCTGCTGAATATTACTGTCCTCTGAATATTACTGTCCTCTGAATATTACTATCTGCTGAATATTACTGTCTGCTGAATATTACTGTCCTCTGAATATTACTGTCCTCTGAATATTACTGTCTGCTGAATGTTACTGTCTGCCGAATGTTACTGTCTGCCGAATATTACTGTCTGCTGAATGTTACTGTCCTCTGAATATTACTCTCTGCTGAATATTACTGTCCTCTGAATATTACTGTCTGCTGAATATTACTATCTGCTGAATATTACTGTCCTCTGAATATTACTGTCCTCTGAATATTACTATCTGCTGAATATTACTATCTGCTGAATATTACTGTCTGCTGAATGTTAGTGTCTGCTGAATGTTACT
>NW_013958150.1:0-1070 GCF_001266775.1 Austrofundulus limnaeus
CTACCAGCAAAATAGCAACTAATCTATTATGGTTAAAACAATCATATTACGATCAGGGTGAGAAGGCAGGAAAACTCTTGGCCTGGAGGCTTAAAAAGTTACAGACAAGTCGGGCCATAAATTTAATCAAATTAAATAATGGTGAGAATCTGGTGGATCCAATAAGTATAAATGATGCTTTTGCAAAATATTATCAAAATTTATATACATCACAATATCCAGACAACACAAACAAACAGAAGCATTTTCTGGACCAACTTCAGTTTCCAACCCTGTCAGAAGAGAGTAGGAAAAATTTAGATGAAAAGCTGAGTATTGAAGAACTTAAAATGGCTTTAAGCCACATGAACTCTGGTAAAGCTCCTGGCCCTGATGGCCTACCAATTGAACTTTATAAGAAATTTCCAGATAAACTACTGCCCCCTCTACTTGAAGCGTTCAATGAATCTTATGAAAAAGGCACCCTACCCCCATCCTTACGTTTGGCAACTATTTCTCTTTTGTTGAAGCCAGGCAAACCCCCAACAGAAATGGGTTCATATAGACCCATTTCTTTAATGTCCTGTGACACAAAAATTCTATGCAAAGCTTTGGCTCGAAGGATTGAAACGCATATCCCTAATTTAATCTCAAATGACCAAAATGGATTTGTTATTGGGCGCCAAGCCTTTCACAATACCCGCTGATTACTTAACATATTATATGCAAAACAGTTTGCTATGGATCATGCCTTTCTGTCATTAGATGCTGAAAAAGCTTTCGATAGGATTGAATGGAGTTACCTCTTTGATACCCTTAAGAGATTCGGCCTAGGAGGAAAATATTTAAAATGGATTCAATTATTATACACTGAGCCAGTGGCTAAAGTTGCGACAAACGGTCAACTGTCAAGATGTATAAACCTCTGTAGATCGACACGACAGGGATGCCCACTGTCCCCCCTTCTTTTCTTGTTTGCCATTGAACCGCTTGCCATGGCAATACGTAAATCCCCTGAGATCACCGGCATTCAAATTGGGGATGTAGAGCACCGATTGTCTCTTTTTGCAGATGACATTGTTTTGTTTTTA
>NW_013958151.1:0-303 GCF_001266775.1 Austrofundulus limnaeus
CTGGTGACCTCCTCTGGTTTGTCTTTGAGAACTGGTGACCTCCTCTGGTTTGTCTTTGAGAACTGGTGACCTCCTCTGGTTTGTCTTTGATAACTAGTGACCTCCTCTGGTTTGTCTTTGATAACTGGTGACTTCCTCTGGTTTGTCTTTGATAACTGGTGACCTCCTCTGGTTTGTCTTTGATAACTGGTGACCTCCTCTGGTTTGTCTTTGAGAACTGGTGACCTCCTCTGGTTTGTCTTTGAGAACTGGTGACCTCCTCTGGTTTGTCTTTGAGAACTGGTGACCTCCTCTGGTTTGTCT
>NW_013958151.1:1303-2195 GCF_001266775.1 Austrofundulus limnaeus
CACCCCGGACAGTGCAAAATATGCACAACAGATATATTTATAATGGAATTAACAAAAATGTGCTCACAAAAGAAAAAAAAGATATACAGACTACAGATATTTCCTCCACAGTAGAATCAGTTGTACAGTTAGTGTCTGACATCATGAAGTAAACAGAGTCATCCAACTGATACACTATGAACATGGGCGAAGTAAATTTTGGGTGAAGTAAATTTTGGTTACACACCTGTACTCCAGTCTAAATTCCCAGATGACTGTGCAAATACAGTGTGATAACTTGTCAAAACAATTGCACTATTAACATTTTTTAATAATACAGTGTATTTATTTTTTCTTTATTTTTCTTCTTTTAAATATGGACCATGCGGAACTTATATTTACATGTTCCATCCTCCATGCCGACCACTATTTGGTGCTGATTTACAGACAATACATACAACCTGACATGCAGTTTACACACAAATGAGATTATCTACTTCCAGAACTGTTGAATGATGACACATACCCACACCTGAAAAGTATCAAGACTCATTTTGCTTGGAATCAAAGTGAAATTAGTAGCTTTTATTGTCCCTTTGACTTTGTGCAAACTGTCAGATCCTTAGCCAGAAGATTTTTGTCACATTCAAATATGTTGTCTCACACACACAAGTTGTTTTTTCTATCCTCTTGGGACCTTGCATTGACCTCCATTCATTTTCTAGTAATTTCTACAGCCTAACCCTGACCCCTTACCCTAAACCTAACCACCTCAGTGCATACCTGACCTTAAACCTCACCTAAACTCAATTCACAGCTTGGTCCTAAACCTAAGCCCCCATCCAAAATCAGCATCTATACTTGTGGGGACCAGGCTTTGGTCCTCACAAGGAGCACTCAGTGCCCATGAGGC
>NW_013958152.1:0-575 GCF_001266775.1 Austrofundulus limnaeus
CAAGTAATTTGAAAGATGTTTATTTTTATTGTCTATTTATGTGTTTCAACTAAGTGGTTGTTTGTTGATGATCCAGAACCACGGCTGTCAGGACCGAGAGCATTAACTCACCATCTCCATCACAGCACCATCAGCGACAGTAGTAGCTAAACCACGTATCCAATATCCAACTTAAAACTAACTTCTCCATGGTAAAAACAGACTTATTTTTCCTCATGCTAATTAATAAAATATATCCAAGGCTAGCCGTTTAACGTTGTAAAACAAATGACACAAGTGAAAAAAGTTCTACAAACAAATATTTCTTTTCCTTACCTCCTTCGTCGTCTTCCAGTTCTTGCCTCGCCTTCTTCCTCTACGCTTTGAATTTATGTCACGTCCATCCCCCGCTCGTCTCGTGTGGAAAATTCGACCAATCAGATCAACCAGAAGCGTTACCGCCTCATGCTGACAAATACACCCACTGAACAGAGAAAGAGTAACAGTGTTGCCAGGTGTACGATAATTATCGTATTTGCACGATAATTTTGCCCTCTGTACGATGTACAATCAATAATTCAAAAAATCCCATAATG
>NW_013958152.1:1575-2194 GCF_001266775.1 Austrofundulus limnaeus
GTTCAGAAGAAACCTAGCTCTTATCAGTGGTGTGCCTTCAGGACCAGCAAAGCCTTCTCTGCTGGCCTAAATACAATCAGAATCACTAGTTTATATATTTTACATTTATGATATTAATTATTAATATTATTATGAAGATATTATTATTTTTGAATCATCTGTTTTCTTTGTTTCATAGTTTTTCTCCTGGCTGCGCAGCTTCCAGCAGCTTATTTATTTTAGAGGTTTTATCCAGTCATATTTCGATCATCATCGGCTGCTATGGTCCACAAATCTGCCTCAGACCTTCAGAACGAACAGCGAAGGCACCGGGACGGTGAAACAAATGACACTGATACTGTTGCTTTGATCAATCAGATGCCGAGATGAAGACACCAGAGCCTGCTAGCTGGCTTCAGACAACGTAAACATTTTCTCGTTGTTTCATTGGCTGATCAAAGAGCAGGAGTCAGAACCAGGAAACTAGAATTCTGTAGCATCTTAAAGCCTCTTCATACGCCCTCCGAACTGCCGATGTCGGCACGGGTTGTTGCAATTTCATGACGGAAATTACGTCACCAGTGTTTGCAGCGTCCGCTCAGCCGCCCCTTTTGGCACAACCTGCCGGCAGAACTTTTTA
>NW_013958153.1:0-370 GCF_001266775.1 Austrofundulus limnaeus
ATATATTACAAAGAATGATTTTTCACTTTTATTAAACAAATCCTGACATTACTGATCTTATTTACACAATGTAACATAATTTCTGTTTCAATGTTGTTATTTACAACTCTCCTCTGGTCTCTGTTTTGGGAACTGAGGAGTTAGACCAAGATGCACACACACACACGTCTGGTTTTTATATCCCTGTGGGGATCGTGGATAGACTTCCATTCATTTTTGTTACTGCATTTATTCCTAACCCAGACATTTTCCCTAAAATTAAACATTACTGATCTATAGTTAACCCTAACCTGAACCTAAATTTAATTCACACCATACCTACATAAATGACCTTCCAAAAATATTGAAGTATTCGAATATTTTAATGTAT
>NW_013958153.1:1370-2194 GCF_001266775.1 Austrofundulus limnaeus
GTGTGTGTGTTGTAGATAAATGGAAACCCACTGGAAGACCTGAAACACAGCGCTGCAGTGGAACTGTTCAGGACAGCAGGGGAGGATGTGGAGCTCCGTGTTCTGAAAAAGGTAGCTGTCAGATTTATAAAACACATTTAAAACAGCTTCTAGTCAAAGCAGGCAACAATACAGAAAGGACAATAAAATATATGTAGACACTACAAGGACTCTTGTTTAAATTGTAAATAAAGTAAAAAGATGAGCTGTGTGTATAACTAGGGTCAGACTGTTCTAAAGGCCAATCACCTTCAGATTATAATCTGGATGTTATGCTGGTTGATCAGAGTGCTCTCACTGATGGGTAGAGTTTTAAGAAAACTAGAGAAAAAAAACTAGTCTGAGATTATTTGAAAGAAACGTTTTAAAATCTATAGAAAAATAGACAGGAAGTCATTTTGATGTGTAGAGACAGAGGTTGTGTGTCTTTGTTCCAGTCGAGCTGCTGCAGTCTGAACAAGTCGACAACAGAAGATTTAAAGCAACATGTGGACTTAACGTTGTTCAAACAGGAAGTGATAAAAGCAGGGGCGGAGCCAGACATTTTTCTCAGGGGTGGCCAGACGGGAACCACTACTCACACAGGGGTGGACAGGAAAATTACAACATTTTTTACTTGAAAGTTTCTGCAGATCTTTGTGTTTTTGTCATTTCCTTATATCCTTATACAGGCAGTGACTGCCTTATAAACAGGAGTGTCAGAACTCGGGCTGGGCGATATGGCCTAAAATCAATATCACGATATATTGACCAGTTTACCTCTAACGATAAATGCACGATAACTC
>NW_013958154.1:0-915 GCF_001266775.1 Austrofundulus limnaeus
ACACACACACACACACACACACACACTCCAGTGGTACTCCTGCACAAATAACAGTGTGACCTATAGGCTTTTTTATGGTGGTGACTTATTCTTTGCCAGGCAGTGTATTTAACACATACTGCACGTCAACCCCTTCCTAAACTGTTGTGCAAGCATCGTGGGTGGTTCTCAGAATCACTTTAGTGGTACTCAAGAAGATGTTCTTAAACTTATCTCAAACTTGTGTTCTCTTGTTGTGGAGCAGAGAGCTGACATTCCATGTTCCAGGAGTCAGCTTTATTAAGCCAGGAAAAACCATGCACCCAACTGCTTTGGTCCTTTATGCATTTTGTGGGCCCACAGGAAGACAATCCTTTTAACTCAACCAGGTCTCATGGATGGAGGCCAAGAAACCAGGAGCTCGCCTGATTAGTTTGTGTAGGAGGACAACACACATCACAAACGTAAGCTGACGCTCCTAAGGGCAATTTATGGTGAGTCTGGAGCAGGAGTTGCTGGGCGGCCGATGTGGGCTCTTCCTAGGAGGCAAACAGATGGCTGTGATGCTGAGACAAAAGACAGGCATGGTGCTGGAGCATGAAGGACTTCTGGAGGTGTGCAGCCGGCTGGGCAGAGCTTCTGTCTGCTGGAGAAGCTTCCTGCTGGAGCAGCCAGCCTGGTGCCCTGGAGTGAAGCAAGCCTTACCTCTTTTGCTCTCTCTTTCTGAGGTTTTATGAGCCTCAAAGTAAAGTATGAAAGTAAAACTAAATGTTTATTAATAAAAAGAAAGAACCAAACAGAACCAAGAAAAATAAACAAAAACACTCACAGAACAGAAAACACACAGACAGACCACAACAACTGGTCCTGCCGAGGTAGGTCTTTATTTAGAAAAGGTTCTAAAAAAAGTGTAACAGAAGCAGGTACCCCCCCCAC
>NW_013958154.1:1915-2194 GCF_001266775.1 Austrofundulus limnaeus
CTACAACATTAAACACAACGCAGGGTATAGATTATATTTGTTTTTCAAATATAAGAATAAAATATTAAATTACGATCACACATTCAGTTTAGTAGATAAACTATTTCTCCTTCAGCTTAATTGAACAAGCTAATATGGGCAAACAGCAAAGTAAGATTAAATCTTTCGAAGGTGATGAGAAACTCATGTTTCAGAAACATGAAGCCAGTTTGCAATATTTAGACAAATGGAGGGCTATTTCATGCACTACTGTGTTTTCAGCCGTGCGCTCTCCTCCCT
>NW_013958155.1:0-534 GCF_001266775.1 Austrofundulus limnaeus
GGGATACTTGCGCAATTGGTGACTGACTAAATACTTATTTTCCCCACTGTATATATTATTTTTCTGTTATTGGTTATGTATGTATTCTAAATTCTATCATTTGGAAAAGGTCATTTGTATTTCTAATAATTTGTTAGCATTTTTTCAATAAATACTGACAGAAAGTGGCCCTTAGGTTGAACCAAGTTTTGAATTTTGACCACCTTATGAAACTGAGTTTGACACGTGCTTTAAATAAACAACTTAAGGCAGTGGGGTCCACAGTCGGTCCTCAAGGGCCGGTGTCCTGCATCTTTTCATTGCTGCCCTGGTTCAACACAGCCAAACCTAAGGAGTGCTTAATTAGTGGGCCTCTGTAGACCTTGACGGCATACTGAGAAGCTAAATCATCTATTTGCATTAGCTGTGTTGAAGCAGGGACAAATCAAAAAAACTTACAGGAGATCGGCCCTTGAGGGCCGGAGTTAGACATGTCTGACTTAGGTGTTCCACAAGGTTTAGTGTTTTGATTCATATTTGATTCTATTTTACAGT
>NW_013958155.1:1534-2194 GCF_001266775.1 Austrofundulus limnaeus
CCTTTTGATTTTTTACCTGGATTTCTGAGATGCATCAGGACACACTAATACATTGTTGACATCTTTAAACGACAAGTAAATGCCATGTTGTAAACCTTGGCATTGCTGTTAATATTGCAAAACATAAATTGGCTGAATGATATTGTGTTTCTTTTTTTTAAGGTGAGGCAAGAATGCAGATCTGACTCAGGACGTACAAAAAATTATTTTATAAAAAAGACAGGGGTTACAGATTGGAAAACATTCACAGAAAGTTTTAAAAGAGCTGAAACCAACAACAAACAATGCAGCTACACAGTGGACAGGACCTAAACATAAATTTATAGGCAGATTTAATCAAGAGAACATGGAAGCACAGAGAACAGAAGCTGCAGAACACAGAGAGGAGAGAAACAGACTGAAACGAGTTCAAAACACAAGGAAAACCAAAGATGATGGACTAAATAAAACAGAAAAACCAAACAGTGACACATTCTGTGTTGCTGGAGATAAATACAAGGAGGCAGGGAAACACATGGAGACCGGACTGTGACATTAGAGCCAATAATGCTCCACTGAGGATGTAATGAAAACAGACCAAGTGTAACGAGGATCTGTGACAGGTGAACAGGGTGCAGCAGAAACTAAACTCTATCAGGTCTGACCCAAACTGCACACAGG
>NW_013958156.1:0-256 GCF_001266775.1 Austrofundulus limnaeus
TTTTAGCCGAAATTGAGATAATCACTAATGACAATAATAAAAAACTTTTCTAATCATTGCAGACGAAGACCTTGTTTTATTATTTTTACGTTATAAAAAGCTCTTTATAACTCCTTGATCGCAGGTCACCACTTCAGGCAGCCGCCATCTTGTCTACGAAGGCTCATGAAGGACAAACTGCGATGACAGCGTCAAAAACGGTTTTTGCTGTAATACTACAAATGTAATATTTGTTGTCTGTCATTGTAACTGGGAT
>NW_013958156.1:1256-2193 GCF_001266775.1 Austrofundulus limnaeus
GTACAGTAGCTCATAGCTCTGCATTTCAAATAAATCATAATAAGTCACTGATTTCTTTGCGTTTATATAAAGTTATTTGGAAAGTTGCTTTTGCACAACATCTCTGCTCTTATTTGCTCCTGCAGTGTGCTGGACTGACTGGTTCGATCTGGACGATCCCGATGACCCAGGTGACTGGGAGGACCTGAGAGCCCTGCAGATAAAACACCCAGAAATTTGTGCCGAACCTAAATACATTGAGGCTGTTACTGTTGATGATGAGATCCCAGCCATCCAGACAGGCGATAACATCTATTTGTAAGTTTTACCAGAAAATAAAACTAGTAGTAATGTTTTTAATCATGCTCCTACCGAAAGCTAATGCTAGCTGATTTAACAGAAAAATTGCACACTAGGCACAAACATACCTACATATGAAACCATTCAACATCAATGAGGATGAAGCCTGAATACTCTGCATCATTCTTCTCATTGCCAAAAAATATTTGAGTTACCATAATACAAAAACATAAAAGAACACTTGTTTTAATTTGCTAAAATTGTCTTAGAAACTATATAATAAGTAACATGCCTGAAATAATATAAGTTGTTTAAGTCTTTCTGTAAATTTGACATAAAAAATGTGTATTGACTCCCTGTTCTGTCTTTCAGCTACAGTCCCACTAAAGGCTTTTTTTGCCGCAATGAGGACCAGACCTCCGGCTGCTGCAAGGACTATAAAGTTCGCTTTGCATGTCCTTGTGGTCCGGCTCCGTAGGGGGTAAATAAATAGAAAAAAAGAGGATAAATGTTGTGACTTAATTTTTTCCCACATGTATTTCTCTCAAAGAAATTGCATACGTATTAGTAAATGTTCATAAGGGCATTTATGAATTTTTCCTTATGGACATTTTATCACGTCTTAAAGTCCTACAGAGTGTGTAGGATTTTGTCAATT
>NW_013958157.1:0-1003 GCF_001266775.1 Austrofundulus limnaeus
CATGTTTTCCACATGTTCTCATTTTTCCACAGGTTCTCATGTTTTCCACATGTTCTCATGTTTTCCACAGGTCCTCATGTTTTCCACAGGTTCTCATTTTTTCCACAGGTTCTCATGTTTTCCACACGTTCTCCTGTTTTCGACATGTTCTCATGTTTTCCACATGTTCTCATGTTTTACACATAATCTCATATTTTCCACATGTTCTCATGTTTTCCACATGTTCTCATGTTTTCCACAGGTTCTCATGTTTTCCACACGTTCTCCTGTTTTCCACATGTTCTCATTTTTTCCACAGGTTCTCATGTTTTCCACATGTTCTCATGTTTTCCACAGGTTCTCATGTTTTCCACACGTTCTCCTGTTTTCGACATGTTCTCATGTTTTCCACATGTTCTCATTTGTCCTACATGTTCTCATGTTTTCCACATGTCCTCATATTTTCAACATTTTCTCATGTTTTCCACATGTTCTCATGTTTTACACATAATCTCATGTTTTCCACATGTTCTAATGTTTTCCACATGTTCTCATGTTTTCCACAGGTTCTCATGTTTTCCACACGTTCTCCTGTTTTCGACATGTTCTCATGTTTTCCACATGTTCTCATTTGTCCTACATGTTCTCATGTTTTCCACATGTCCTCATATTTTCAACATTTTCTCATGTTTTCCACATGTTCTCATGTTTTACACATGTTCTCATTTTTCCACATGTTCTCATGTTTTCCACATTTTCTCATGTTTTCAACATGTTTTCCACATGTTCTCATGTTTTCCACATGTCCTCATGTTTTCAACATGTTCTCATTTTTTTCACATGTTCTCATGTTTGTCCACATGTTGTCATGCTTTCCACATGTTCTCATGTTTTCCAAATGTTCTCATGTTTTCCAAATGTTCTCATGTTTTCCAAATGTTCTCATGATCTCCACGTTTTCCCATGCTTTCCACATGTTCTCATTTTTTCCACATGTTCTCATGTTTTCCACATGTCCTCATGT
>NW_013958158.1:0-913 GCF_001266775.1 Austrofundulus limnaeus
TTTCTGTGTCTTTTTAACTTTCTCTGCATGGTTGAGCCATTCCATGGTTTGTGGAACAGTGGCTGAGGGTAGATTTACAAAGTGTTTGATCACCCAATCACCCAGTTCCATTCTAACAACTGAGACCAGACCCTGCCTCAATTGTTGTTGGTGTGTTCCATAGTCTATGTTCTCTTTCTGTTTTTTCTTTTGGAATCGGGTTTCTACTCCTGAGGCACTTGGTGCAGGTGCTGACTCTGGCTCCTGTTTGGCTGTTTTAAGGTAGGGAGGTGGTTCTGTGGGGGATACCTGCGCTTCCTGCCTGCGCCTGCCTCTCACTGTCTCATTATCTTCCTTTCTAACATAGCATACTGTTGCTTTTCTTTCCTTCGGCTCCTTCACCTGCTCACGTCTCACCTTAGACTCTGTCAACCATGATCTGGCCGCACTAAGCTCACTCTGCATGTCCTCTAATATTTTCCTCCTGTTTTTTCCTTCCTCCTCCCTGCGCCTTCTTGCTTCTAACACAGCCACCTTGGCCTGCCATGTTTCAACTCTTAATGTACATTTAAGCCCTTCTGCCTTCCATTTGTCAATAAACTGCAAACTGTCTTCATGTTTCTGAAACATGAATTTCTCATCACCTTCTAAAGATTTAATCTTACTTTGCTGTTTGCCCATGATATATTAACTTGATCAATTAAGCTTAAAGAGTAACTAGTTTAAATCTATTAAACTGAATGTGTGATCGTAATTCAATATTTTATTATTACTATATTTGAAAAACAAATATAATCTATATTCTGCGTTGTGTTTAATGTGGTATATCCCAGTAAATAAAATTCAGCTGGATCTCTAGTTAATAAAAAAACTTTAATCTCAGAAGTACAGCTGCAGTTATAACCTTGCCTCAAAACCTAAACAACTAATAGCT
>NW_013958158.1:1913-2193 GCF_001266775.1 Austrofundulus limnaeus
GTCTACGGCACCACTCTTGGCTAAAGAGTCCGCGAGGTCATTGCAAACTTTCTCAGGGCCCGGGACACGTGAGTGTCCGGTGACTTTCTTCCAGTAAATCTGGAGGTCATGTGAGGTCACTAAGTGATCACATGCCATGAAAAGATCTTTGTGCTTGACTGGCTTCCTGTTACTGGTTAGGAAACCGTTTTGTTTTTTCCAGTGAGCCAAGTGACATAGGAAGCTCAGACGGGCATAGTTTGAGTCAGTGCAGATGACGAACGTCTGGACTGAACGGTCT
>NW_013958159.1:0-735 GCF_001266775.1 Austrofundulus limnaeus
TGTGTGTGTGTGTGTGTGTGTGTGTGTGTGTGTGTGTGTGGGCTCTATGGGGAGGTGTTCCTGTGGTCGTAATTGACGTCAGCACGCCCGTGTGTGGCTTCTGTTGACTTCCTGTTAGAGCAGATGGACTGAATTTTCACTTCCTTTTTCTGAACCGCAGCTCATCAGGTGCTCTGAAAATGTGTAAATGTGCAAATGCAAGACTGGGAAAATGTGTGTTTTTATATAGATCTCATAAAGCAAATTCATATAGTGTCCATTTATTCATCAGTATCCCAATCTGTGGATTAGCTCCTCTGATTTAAAGGATGGAAAACTTTTCCTTATTTCTTTATATTTTTCGCACTTTATGTTAATCCAACTTCATAGATCATCTGATGGCTGCAAACATAACCTTATCCCCTTATTATCAATAAATCCAGTGAAAACCTCAAAATACATGAATTTGGTTGTACACGAGTCCCACTAACATCCATCAGTTTCACTTTGTTCCCTAAAGTTGGCAAAATTTAATCAGAGATTCAAAAAAACATGTAATTGGTAATACCATCATATTGGTTCCCATTGGTTTATAAAGCAGTAGGAATAATTATGAATGTTAAGTTTAATAGTTGTTATATTACCAAGTTTTGCTTCTTAATTAGTAAATCACGGTTCCTTTTTTATTTATCTTGGTTTTGGGAAGTAGATTTCTATAAAACGAATCTTAAAATCAAAATTTGTGTTGTTTACATT
>NW_013958160.1:0-929 GCF_001266775.1 Austrofundulus limnaeus
AGGTGTAGACCAGGTGAGTTACCAGGTGTAGACCAGTGAGTTACCAGGTGTAGACCAGGTGAGTTACCAGGTGTAGACCAGTGAGTTACCAGGTGTAGACCAGGTGAGTTACCAGGTGTAGACCAGTGAGTTAGCAGATGATTTACCAGGTGAGTTACCAGGTGAGGGGGTTGTAAGCTGACAGAGAATGTGTGTTGATGATATCGACACGTGTAACACCTCCTCCTCCTCCTCCTCCAGGTCCTGCAGGTCTTATGTGAGATCAGCTCCAGCAGGGAGCTGGAGTGGATGGATGGTCTAAGGACTTTGTCCCAGGAGGAGGTCCTGCTGCACCTGCTGACCATGGCTCAAAACTCTGCTCACAGGTTGGTGACGTTCAGGAACCTGATAAGTCTTCTTGTTATCTTCATAAAAGTCTGCTGTCCTCAGAAGCTTTGAGATCCTGAGCTTAGCAGGGAGTTCAAAACAGACGTGTGAACGTTTCTGTGGATGAAAACACAACTTTGTTGGTTTGTTCTCAGCCACAGTTAGGTTCTACACCTTTTAGATCTTTTACAGGTTTTAGATCTTTTACAGGTTTTAGATCTTTTACAGGTTTTAGATGTTTTACAGGTTTTAGAGGTTTTACAGGTTTTAGATCTTTTACAGGTTTTAGATCTTTTAAAGGTTTTAGAGGTTTTACAGGTTTTAGAGGTTTTACAGGTTTTAGATCTTTTACACCTTTTAGATCTTTTACAGGTTTTAGATTTTTTACAGGTTTTAGATCTTTTACAGGTTTTAGATCTTTTAAAGGTTTTACAGGTTTTAGATCTTTTACAGGTTTTACAGGTTTTAGATCTTTTACAGGTTTTACAGGTTTTAGATCTTTTACAGGTTTTACAGGTTTTAGATCTTTTACAGGTTTTAGAGGTTTTAGATCTTTTACAGGT
>NW_013958160.1:1929-2192 GCF_001266775.1 Austrofundulus limnaeus
GGTTGCAGAGGTTTTAGAGGTTGCAGAGGTTTTAGAGGTTGCAGAGGTTTTAGAGGTTGCAGAGGTTTTAGAGGTTGCAGAGGTTTTAGAGGTTGCAGAGGTTTTAGAGGTTTTAGATCTTTTACAGGTTTCAGAGGTTGCAGAGGTTTTAGAGGTTGCAGAGGTTTTAGAGGTTTTAGAGGTTGCAGAGGTTTTAGAGGTTGCAGAGGTTTTAGAGGTTGCAGAGGTTTTAGAGGTTGCAGAGGTTTTAGAGGTTGCAGAGG
>NW_013958161.1:0-805 GCF_001266775.1 Austrofundulus limnaeus
ATTTTTTTACCAGGAGGTAGAACTTTATTTTATTTTTTTACCAGGAGGTAGAACTGAAGGAATAAAAAAGGCTGGGGCTAATGACGGAAGTGGCTGCAGCTGTGTCTGATAAGTGATAAGAAGTAGGGATAACTGGACGGGGCAGGATGAAGGAGGAGAAATGATTACTGGATCAAAGGAGTACACAAAAACTGGACTAAGTAATTTGAGTGTCCAACAAGCAAATAGCAGTGAAAATGCATCAAAAACCTCCAAAGAAAATCAAGTCCACAGGGTTGTGTTTTGTGTTTTATAAAAGCATGGAGAAGTAGTTTTTATAGGATTCTTTTTGTTTACATAAGCAAGAAAGGGATAATTAAGTAATTAAAATTGTTGGTGTTGTTGAAATAAATTGTTTTGTTTCAATTGTTAGATACCTGTTAAAATTGTTCATTTAGACTGTTTGTATCTTTAGATGCAAAAACACTGAAAATCGTTTTGTTTGTCTAAGATTTTCACAAAAGTTCCATTCCTAAAAAATGAGGGTTTATGTTGAGTGGACAGGTGCTACCCATGTGTGTTCATGACGGCAGAAGATGGTGATAACTACTATAATGACAGCAATTATGTGTAAAACACAGGCTATTTTTCAAACTTTCTTTTTTCAGATCTGACCAAAAGGTGACTGACCCTTGACAACCATGTGCACAGCTTGACCTTTCATAATCACTGCTGTTAATCGCTTTATTCAGGTGTGTGTGTGTGTGTGTATGTGTGTGTGTGTGTGTGTGTGTGTGTGTGTGTGTGTGTGTGTGTGTGTGTGTGT
>NW_013958161.1:1805-2192 GCF_001266775.1 Austrofundulus limnaeus
CTGCAAAATAATAATGATTTTATCCAGCAAGCATTTTGAGGACACGAACCGCTCTACAGTCATCGGGTGCCAAGAGCTCTCATGAAAATGCTAAGGCTTTTAGAATCTATTTAAGGTAATTGGTTTTGAAACAGAAAAGGTGCAGGATCTTGTACTCCCTTTTTGAAAGGTGATATGAAGTGTGTGACTCAATATGATTTCAAATTTGCTGCAAAAATCCAAATTAATGTATGAAAAGTAGACCCGGGGTATAAAACTAAAGACACAGTTGTGCTGGTTTTTAGATATGTCGGGGTTTGAGTGTGTTTGTAAGCGCACGTGCAAACACATTTTATAGTTTGCTGTGTGTGTGTGTGTGTGTGTGTGTGTGTGTGTGTGTGTGTGTGT
>NW_013958162.1:0-1192 GCF_001266775.1 Austrofundulus limnaeus
TCTGTCTCATCACCTGTCTCACCTTCTGTCTCATCACCTGTCTCACCTTCTGTCTCCTCCCCTGTTTCATCACCTCCCTCAACTTCTGTCTCATCACCTGTCTCACCTTCTCTCATCACCTGTCTCCTCATCTGTCTCATTACCTGTTTCATCATCTGTCTCATCACCTGTCTCACCTTCTGTCTCATCACCTGTCTCACCTTCTGTCTCCTCACCTGTCTCATCACCTGTCTCACCTTCTGTCTCCTCGCCTGTTTCATCACCTGTCTCATCACCTCCCTCATCTTCTGTCTCCTCACCTGTCTCACCTTCGTTCATCACTTCCCTCAACTTCTGTCTCATCACCTGTCTCACCTTCTCTCATCACCTGTCTCCTCATCTGTCTCATTACCTGTTTCATCATCTGTCTCATCACCTGTCTCACCTTCTGTCTCATCACCTGTCTCACCTTCATTCATCACTTGTCTCACCTTCTCTCCTCACCTGTCTCATCACCTGTCTCATCACCTGTCTCATCATCTGTCTCCTCACCTGTCTCATCACCTGTCTCACCTTCTGTCTCCTCACCTGTCTCACCTTCTGTCTCCTCGCCTGTTTCATCACCTGTCTCATCACCTCCCTCATCTTCTGTCTCCTCACCTGTCTCACCTTCGTTCATCACTTCCCTCAACTTCTGTCTCATCACCTGTCTCACCTTCTCTCATCACCTGTCTCCTCACCTGTCTCATTACCTGTTTCATCATCTGTCTCATCACCTGTCTCACCTTCTTTCTCATCACCTGTCTCACCTTCATTCATCACCTCCCTCATCTTCTGTCTCATCACCTGTCTCACCTTCTCTCATCACCTGTCTCCTCACCTGTCTCATCACCTGTCTCATCATCTGTCTCATCACCTGTCTCATCACCTGTCTCATCATCTGTCTCCTCACCTGTCTCACCTTCTGTCTCCTCACCTGTTTCATCACCTGTCTCACCTTCGTTCATCACCTGTCTCACCTTCTGTCTCCTCACCTGTCTCACCTTCTGTCTCCTCACCTGTCTCACCTTCTGTCTCCTCACCTGTCTCACCACCTGTCTCACCTTCTGTCTCCTCACCTGTCTCACCTTCTGTCTCCTCACCTGTCTCACCTTCTGTCTCCTCACCTGTTTCATCACCTGTCTCACCTTCTGTCTCCTCACCTGTCTCACCT
>NW_013958163.1:0-558 GCF_001266775.1 Austrofundulus limnaeus
TACAGTAAGACTGTTGGACATAAAAAGCCACAGTAAGACAGTTGGACATAAAAAGCCACAGTAAGACAGTTGGACATAAAAAAAACCAGAGTTAGACTGTTGGACATAAAAAACCAGAGTAAGACTGTTGGACATAAAAACCACAGTAAGACTGTTGGACATAAAAAAACCAGAGTAAGACTGTTGGCCATAAAAAAACCACAGTAAGACTGTTGGACAAAAAAAACCAGAGTAAGACTGTTGGACATAAAAACCACAGTAAGACAGTTGGACATAAAAAACCACAGTAATACTGTTGGACATAAAAAAAACCACAGTAAGACTGTTGGACATAAAAAACCACAGTAAGACTGTTGGACATAAAACCACAGTAAGACTGTTGGACATAAAACCACAGTAAGACAGTTGGACATAAAAAAACCAGAGTAAGACTGTTGGACATAAAAAAACCACAGTAAGACTGTTGGACATAAAAAACCCACAGTAAGACTGTTGGACATAAAAAACCCACAGTAAGACTGTTGGACATAAAACTACAGTAAGACTGTTGGACATAAA
>NW_013958163.1:1558-2192 GCF_001266775.1 Austrofundulus limnaeus
ACATAAAAACCACAGTAAGACTGTTGGACACGAAATAAAACCACAGTAAGACTGTTGGACATAAAAAACCAGAGTAAGACTGTTGGACATAAAAACCACAGTAAGACTGTTGGACACGAAATAAAACCAGAGTAAAACTGTTGGACATAAAAACCACAGTAAGACTGTTGGACATAAAAAACCACAGTAAGACTGTTGGACATAAAAAAACCACAGTAAGACTGTTGGACATAAAAAACCCACAGTAAGACTGTTGGACATAAAAAACCCACAGTAAGACTGTTGGACATAAAACTACAGTAAGACTGTTGGACATAAAAACCACAGTAAGACTGTTGGACATAAAAACCACAGTATAACTGTTGGACATAAAAAACACAGTAAGACTGTTGGACATAAAAACCACAGTAATACTGTTGGACATAAAAAAAACCAGAGTAAGACTGTTGGACATAAAAACCACAGTAAGACAGTTGGACATAAAAAACCACAGTAATACTGTTGGACATAAAAAAAAACCACAGTAAGACTGTTGGACATAAAAAACCACAGTAAGACTGTTGGACATAAAACCATAGTAAGACTGTTGGACATAAAAAAACCACAGTAAGAATGTTGGACATAAAACCACAGT
>NW_013958164.1:0-743 GCF_001266775.1 Austrofundulus limnaeus
TTCCCCTGTAGAACATTCTCCTGTAGAACATTCTCCTGTAGAACACTCCCCTGTAGAACATTCTCCTGTAGAACACTCCCCTGTAGAACATTCTCCTGCAGAACATTCTCCTGCAGAACGTTCTCCTGCAGAACGTTCTCATGTAGAACACTCCCCTGCAGAACGTTCTCCTGTAGAACAATCCCCTGCAGAACACTCCCCTGCAGAACGTTCTCCTGTAGAACACTCCCCTGCAGAACATTCTCCTGCAGAACGTTCTCCTGCAGAACGTTCTCATGTAGAACACTCCCCTGCAGAACGTTCTCCTGTAGAACACTCCCCTGCAGAACACTCCCCTGCAGAACGTTCTCCTGTAGAACACTCCCCTGCAGAACACTCCCCTGCAGAACGTTCTCCTGTAGAACACTCCCCTGCAGAACATTCTCCTGTAGAACATTCTCCTGTAGAACACTCCCCTGCAGAACATTCTCCTGCAGAACGTTCTCCTGTAGAACGTTCTCCTGCAGAACGTTCTCCTGCAGAACATTCTCCTGTAGAACACTCCCCTGCAGAACATTCTCCTGTAGAACACTCCCCTGCAGAACATTCTCCTGCAGAACGTTCTCCTGTAGAACGTTCTTCTGTAGAACACTCCCCTGCAGAACATTCTCCTGCAGAACGTTCTCCTGTAGAACATTCCCCTGTAGAACACTCCCCTGCAGAACATTCTCCTGTAGAACACTCCCCTGCAGAACATTCTCCTG
>NW_013958164.1:1743-2191 GCF_001266775.1 Austrofundulus limnaeus
CCTCCTGTAGAACATTCCTCCTGCAGAACATTCCTACTGTAGAACATTCTCCTGTAGAACATTCCTGCTGCAGAACACTCTCCTGTAGAACATTCTCCTGTAGAACACTCCTCCTGTAGAACATTCTCCTGTAGAACATTCTCCTGCAGGTTGTTCGTTCTACAGAACGTTCTGCAGAACATTGATTGGTTCTGTAGGTATGATGTTAGTCCATGTGAAGCTGCTCCTGTGACGACACACATGTTCTGGATCAGAGGTTCCTGTTCTCACAGGGTCAAACCATTTTAAATATGAAGATAATAAAGTCTTTAAGATGGACACTCACTGTGGACGATGTGGACGAGTCAGCTGGTCTCTGACCCATCAGGTCACAGGTTATTTAAGGTCATGTCCTGCGTTAACTTCACTTCACTTGTACGCTAGCTTGGGTTAGCTTGGGTTAGCTTGG
>NW_013958165.1:0-772 GCF_001266775.1 Austrofundulus limnaeus
AACAGTGGTTGTGTGATTTGGAGGTTTTACCTGAGTTTTTTCTTGTACTAGGCTTTTTATTAGAAATATTTTTGTTACAACTAACCAGACACACTTCTGAACTCCATAAAAAACATTTCCAAGAAAAATATCTTTATTTCATTATAAATCCACATATTTGTGCCTATGAAAGCATAAAATTGCCATTTTGCTTGTTGTTCTGTTCTTTTCTCCTTATTGTGGTTTTGTTGTATTCAAAGTAAATCATGGGTATCAAACCATCGAAGACTGTTAGGTGTATGTCACATACAAACACAGACACTTTCAAACAGCAAAGGGGAGGAAATGGACAGCTCAAGTTCTGCTGGCCATCTTTTAGAACCACTTCTCACACTTAATGATCTCCGGTGCCTTCTTTAAGTAGCTGAAACACAATTGTTCTATTTGACTCATGTTTCATGTGAGTACCGTAACTGTCCAGAGGGAAATGTCCCATCAGATGGCCGTGTGCTGCATGTTGGTGTCCATCAGGGCTCCGTCCTCGGGACACAGTTTTTTTAATGCTCGCAACACAGGAAGAACCATAAACAGATTATTTTATCTAACATCATCCACAGACAGAGGAGTTCCATCAGTTCCACTGGAGAGTATACGATTCATTTCTGAGGATGGGAGGGTGTGAAGGATGGGTATAGAGATGAGATGAAAACTTGTTTATGTATAAAATGCCAGAGAAGTCCATCATTCCATTGAAGTTTCTTCTTCTCTGCATTTTTCCAACACTCAACAAGTA
>NW_013958165.1:4418-4702 GCF_001266775.1 Austrofundulus limnaeus
GCCCAATTCTGTTGCGTTTCCAAGACGCTGCACGTTGTAATGGATGTAATTTATACGATCTGCATGTTTATTAGGAGTAATGGGAATTATCGCAGCTATTAAAGGAAGATTCTCGAAACCAGTGGCCACCTGATCAACTAGCTTGTACTCATCAGGAACACCACGGGGAATGCCTATTGCATCTATATAAGTGGGATCAGGACCAAGATCAAATACAGATGCACTCCTTTTCTGTCTACCAAAATATGGGCGGTACCAATGTTCAGGGAGCAAAGAGTTAACTG
>NW_013958166.1:0-874 GCF_001266775.1 Austrofundulus limnaeus
TGTGTGTGTGTGTGTGTGTGTGTGTGTGTGTGTGTGTGTGTGTGTGTGTACCTGTCGGTCTGATACACCTCCATGTTGCTGTTGAGCTCTTCCAGCTCCTCTTTGAGCAGCTGCAGGTTGGAGTTGACAAAGCTCAGCTCCAGAGCCACAGTTTCCTTCACCTTGTTGTTGGTTGTTGCCCTGCAGAAGAGAGAACACACAGCCGAATACATTAGTTTTTCATTAGCCTTTTTTATCGTTTTAGCTTCTTACTAGACTTTTGATACTTTTACATAACCTTTACTACTACTATCATTTTGCTATACATAGGATTTGGCTAACCTTAAGGTAATTTTTGGTTTTATGTAGCCCTTTGCTACTTTTAGCAAACCATTATTATGTTGCCTTTTAGTTAGCTTTTTGCTGCATTTAGGTTTTAGCTGGACTATTTTTATATTTGAGTTGTTGTTTTGCTATTTTTAGCTTCTTGCTAGTCTTTTGCTACGTTGCTATTTTTAGCTAGCCTCCTACTTTTAGCTTCTCACTAGCCTTTTGCGCATTTTAGCTAACCTTTACTACTTTGCTTTTAAGCTAGCCTATTGATACATTTGGGTTTCAGTTAGCCTTTTGCTATTTTTACCTTCTCATTAGTTTATTACAAAGTTTAGCTTCTCAGTAGCCTTATGATACTTTTAGCTAACCTTGACTAATTTGCCTTGAAGCTAGACATGTGTTGCTTTTAGATCTTAGCTAGCCTTGCGCTATTTTACTATTCAGAAGACATTTAAAACGTTATCTTTTCACTAGTCTATTATTACTGATTTTAGTTTTTCACTAGTCTTTTGATACTTTTAGCTAACCTTTATTATTTTGCCATATTTATATTTATTTATAC
>NW_013958166.1:1874-2191 GCF_001266775.1 Austrofundulus limnaeus
TCGTTGGGTCAGGACTCTGCCATTTACACTCATCTACAGGCCAGGACTCTGCAGTTTACAGTCATCTACAGGCCAGGACTCTGCAGTTTACAGTCATCTACAGGCCAGGACTCTGCAGTTTACAGTCATCTACAGGCCAGGACTCTGCCATTTACACTCATCTACAGGTCAGGACTCTGCCGTTTACACTCATCTACAGGCCAGGACTCTGCAGTTTACAGTCATCTACAGGCCAGGACTCTGCAGTTTACAGTCATCTACAGGCCAGGACTCTGCAGTTTACAGTCATCTACAGGCCAGGACTCTGCAGTTTACAG
>NW_013958167.1:0-329 GCF_001266775.1 Austrofundulus limnaeus
GCTAAAAGACCTCTTGCACAAGATAATGCTACCTTCACGTTTAGCTGTTTGCAAATGTGCTGCACACACAGGAGGGAAGGACTTGATTAGTATGGGTAATCACCTTGCCGACATTACTGCTAAGGCTGCAGCTGCTGGACACCATTCACACTCTCATTTCCTGTCACACACTGACTTTGAAATAGATTCAGACATTCTCTCATCAACACAAGAACATGCACCTCGAAGTGAGAAAAAGTCATGGTTGAACAGGGGTGCCATTAAAACACAGTTTTGGGTAATTAAGAACAAACCTATCCTACCTAGATCTCTTTTTCACGCTGCAGCTA
>NW_013958167.1:1242-1950 GCF_001266775.1 Austrofundulus limnaeus
CAGATTGATTTCCCTATACCTAGGACATGTGATCAATTTTGTTTCGATTTTGTTTTTGTACAGTTATATTATTAGTTACCCTTGGTAGCACATTCTAGTATTGATTTGTTAGAATCTCGTGAGTAAAGTTCTTATTCATTTTACTGTCTAGATTTTGCCCACGTCATTTAGCCTTTCTACAACATTTAACTAGATGGAAACCACAGAAGTGCCTGGGTGGGAGAGACCACCAACCCCGGTTGTAGCCGAGGAAAATCCATCACCTGGGAACATTGAGGGGGCCCCTAGACAAACTAAATGGCAGCAGTTAAAGAATAAAGTTAACATGTGTTTGTGGTTTGACCAGACTCCATGTTTTGTGTATGTTCTGGCTTCCTTGGTATTTGCTGGATTGATGATGTTTTTCCTGTTTTGGGTCATTTATCCAAGTTGTATGAAATGCCCCCTGCTGTCCAATCTCTGGTTACAGACAGACCCAATATTGATTGAAACCCGGGATATTCATGACTCAGTGTCACCCCACACTTACTCACAAGTAAGGTCTATGACTAACCCTTGCGATGAGACTAATAATGCACAACACTCCGATGATCCGTATGTCTGTTACAACAACCCTGTAGTAGAAGCTATATTTGTCCTGCAGCTAGCCACGTTCACCATTGGAGGATACAAAGGTACTCAATGGCAAGGTTACCCTTGGTATCTAGC
>NW_013958168.1:0-649 GCF_001266775.1 Austrofundulus limnaeus
AGTCCACACAAAAAGTTTCAAAGGACTTACAAGTGCAGTTAGAGGACTAACCACATCTGAAAAGTTTTTGCAAAATCCACGATAAAAACCACACATCCCCAGAAATCGGCGTAAAGCCTTTTTAGTCTGCGGGACAGGAAAATCGATTACTGCCTGCACCTTAGCAGCAACAGGTCGCACACATCCCTGTCCAATCCGTTTTCCTAAATAAACAATAGTAGCTTTACCAAACTCACATTTTGACAGATTTAATGTGAGAGAAGCATCACGAAAACGGTTAAACACTACGGACAGCGTCTCCAAATGTTCTGACCATGTGGTGGAATAAACAACCACATCATCCAAATATGCTTCACAATTTTTCACACCTAACAATACCTTCTGCATTAAACGCTGGAATGTAGCAGGTGCATTACGCAATCCGAAAGGCATTACTGTGTATTGAAGAAAATGGTCAGGAGTTACAAATGCAGAAATGTCTGATGCTCTGGGTGTTAACGGGATTTGCCAATAACCTTTTAACAGGTCCAACTTTGTGACAAACTTAGCTGAGCCAACACGATCAATGCAGTCCTCCATTCTCGGAAGTGGAAAAGAATCTGGTTTGGTGATTGCATTAACCTTTCTGTAATCAGTACAAAAGCGAAAA
>NW_013958168.1:1649-2190 GCF_001266775.1 Austrofundulus limnaeus
CTTGTCGTTTTTACAGACTCATTTGGAACAACAGAATCTTCATCAAGCGTAGCCATAAATGATCCAGACAAATCAACTATTTCACCCATTTTACGAGCCTGCGCGCGCGTAATGGCGCATGCGGGAAACACATCTGAAGCGGGGGCAGCTGACTCAACAGCGAGGGCACACGAAACTGGATCATCAACCACTTCTGGTGGAGGAAACACTTCTCCTCCGGCCAGGTCATTACCAAGGATGAAAGAAACTCCTTCAATCGGTAAACGCGGGCGCACGGCTACTTTAACACGCCCTGAAACTAACGGTGAACACAGGTGCACCATATGCAGAGGGGCTTTAGTGACGCTCATCTTTATTCCCCACACTAAAATATCTGAACCACAAGATGTTTCTTTGGATAACGGCAGCACAGACTCCAACAAAAAAGAATGATAAGCACCTGTATCCCTAAGGATTGTGATTGGTACTTTATCATTTTCTTCACCTGTCAAGGAAACAAATCCTTGTGAAATAAATGGCAAAAACTGCGGATCAACATCAG
>NW_013958169.1:0-575 GCF_001266775.1 Austrofundulus limnaeus
TACTGATGAGACAGTCTGAAACAAGATCCTGTAACCCTAAAACCAGACCAGGTCTGTTCCTGAGACCAGGTCTTAAACCAGACCAGGTCTGTTCCTGAGACCAGGTCTGAAACCAGACCAGGTCTGTTCCTGAGACCAGGTCTGAAACCAGACCAGGTCTGTTCCTGAGACCAGGTCTGAAACAAGATCCTTTAACCCTAAAACCAGACCAGGTCTGTTCCTGAGACCAGGTCTTAAACCAGACCAGGTCTGTTCCTGAGACCAGGTCTGAAACCAGACCAGGTCTGTTCCTGAGACCAGGTCTGAAACCAGTCCAGGTCTGTTCCTGAGACCAGGTCTGAAACCAGTCCAGGTCTCTTTCTGTGACCAGGTCTGAAACCAGTCCAGGTCTCTTTCTGTGACCAGGTCTGAAACCAGACCAGGTCTGTTCCTGTGACCAGGTCTGAAACAAGATCCTTTAACCCTAAAACCAGACCAGGTCTGTTCCTGAGACCAGGTCTTAAACCAGACCAGGTCTGTTCCTGAGACCAGGTCTGAAACCAGACCAGGTCTGTTCCTGAGACCAGGTCTGAAAC
>NW_013958169.1:1575-2190 GCF_001266775.1 Austrofundulus limnaeus
CACACACACACACACACACACACACACACACACACACACGGATATACACTACATCTGCAGCACTGTCTGGCGTTGGTCAAGGTCAGCAGTAAAATCCTGCCTTAAAGCTTCGCCTGCAGACAAACACACACTGTGTGTGTCTGTGTGTGCAAATACAATGTGTGTGTTCATGAAAAAGGCTCTGTGCACATGGTGTAGTGCTTTGTCTGCTGATGTAATTAATCATAAAGAAAAAGGTACGATTGATTCTAAACATTAGATGAATCCACCTGTGCCCTTTGACACACTTCAACAAATGTAGTTAAAAACAGATGAAGACAACATCTCCAAGTTTGGTTTCAAACCATAGAAAGAAGAATGGTCCTCATATTAAACCAGACCTGATGTTTCTCATGACAAGTTTGTGACTAACAGACCCTGGTCTCTGACCAGAGACTAACAGACCCCGGTCTCTAACCAGAGACTAACAGACCCTGGTCTCTAACCACAGACTAACAGACCCTGGTCTCTAACCAGAGACTAACAGACCCTGGTCTCTAACCACAGACTAACAGACCCTGGTCTCTGACCACAGACTAACAGACCCTGGTCTCTGACCAGAGACTAACAGACCCT
>NW_013958170.1:0-309 GCF_001266775.1 Austrofundulus limnaeus
GTTTGTGTTGTTCTTGATTGCGGGAGAAAATGATGATATCATCAAGATAGACAAATACAAAATCATTGAGAAAGTCTCTTAGCACGTCATTAATCAGAGCCTGAAAAACTGCAGGGGCATTTGTCAGTCCAAAAGGCATAACGAGATATTCGAAATGGCCAAGGGGGGTTTTAAAGGCAGTCTTCCACTCATCACCTTCTTTAATGCGCACAAGGTGGTAAGCATTTCTTAAATCCAGCTTTGTGAAAATGGTGGCGGAATGGAGCTGATCAGAAACAGAGTCGATGAGAGGTAATGGATACTTATTTT
>NW_013958170.1:1309-2190 GCF_001266775.1 Austrofundulus limnaeus
CAATGGGGAACTGCTGAATGGCAAAGAAATTCTATGATCTGCTATAACTACAAAAATTTTTCTCATGAACTAAGACGTGTGTTTAATCCTGTTCTTCCTAAGCATGAAGCTACCCGTGGTTTACTAAGATTAAAACAAGGTAACCGAAGGGTAACAGACCTCATCATTGATTTTCACACCCTGGCGGCTGATTGTTGGTGGAATGAGGAGGCGTTGATGGATGCCTTTATGCAAGCATTAAGTGAGGAAATTAAAGACGAGATGGCAACCCGTGACCCACCACAGTCGTTAAAGGAGTTGGAGGATCTAGCAACTCGTATTGACCTGAGGCTCTTCGAGAGGCGCAGGGAGGTGAGGAAAAGATCTCCTAACTGGTTTTCCCCTCAGACATCTAATTTCAACAGATACCAAGGACCACCTCCACCTATCCAAGAGAACAATGCCGAGGAACCTATGCAGATCGGTCGCTCCAAACTCACTAACCAGGAACGACAAAGACGGGTAAAAGAGGGGCTTTGTTTCTACTGTGGAGATTCGGGACATCAGGTATCTCAATGCCCTATGAAACCAAGACCAAGTAAACAAACAACCTACAGAGTTAACCAAATCTCAACACCCAAGGAACCACGTATGTTTCAACTTCCGGCTGATATTACCATAGAGGGTAAGAAAACTTTAATTAATGTTTTCATTGACTCTGGAGCCGACACCGAATTTATTGACTTTAAATTTGCCTTATCTCTTGGCATGCAGATTAACGAGTCCTCCGAGCATCACACCATTCTGGCCCTGGACGGGCACCCCCTCAGTAATTCATGTAAAGTGACGCAACCTGTCCAATTATGTATCGGCGGTAACCACCATGAAACTGTGTCCTTCCT
>NW_013958171.1:0-399 GCF_001266775.1 Austrofundulus limnaeus
CTTTAAAGTTTTTTTTTACTGGGTTGCATAAATCATCACACATAGATAACAACATAAACATTTATTTCCTGAACTTCATTTTGGTTCTTCCCTTTCAAAAAGTGGCAAAATATAGAAACATAAAATAATCTACATGTGTAGACAATATATAGTGGCTGTGTTTACATGTCACAAAAAATATTACTCCAAACAAATGCTAAATCATTTTTGTAAAGAAGAAATGAGATGCCAAAATAAACCATTACATTAAAATAACTTCACCATTAACTGCCTGGGTATTTTTTACTCAGTTTCTCTTATTTCCGTTACTTCTTAATGACTGACCAACAAAAAGTGTCATTTTTCTTATCTGAATAACTCAATATAAATGCTGAACAAATATTTACCACTTGTGTACAT
>NW_013958171.1:1399-2189 GCF_001266775.1 Austrofundulus limnaeus
TGTGTGTGTGTGTGTGTGTGTGTGTGTGTGTGTGTGTGTGTGTGTGTGTGTGGTCACAGTTAATTGTCAGGCAGGCAGTGAAGATGAATGATAGCAGCCATCCTTCGCAGACAGTGGAGAGTTCACCTGTCAACATGGGCTACCTTAAGACAGATGGACATCTGGAAGTCATTGGTGTGCAGCTGTAGATGGCCATGCACCCTGCACAAACACACACATGCACGCACATGGCTACAGAAACACATTTTAAGAGCACACATAAATGTTGAGAAAGTTGACAAGAGCCTACATAGATCTGAGACAAGGACACACTGAATGCAGGCATAAATCACAAAGTTCTTGTTCTCCGACTCAATGAAATACATGACCGCACCACTAGCTAACCATGAGTCATTCTCCGCTTGGATTCCCTGTTCTTAAGTGGCTGACTGAATAGCTGGCAGGTGCTTCCGTTGCAGAAAAGTAAACTGAGCTGAAAAAAAAAAAACACCTAAAGAGCACTGATGATGATGATGATGATGATGATGACAATAATGATGGAAACTTTAAGGAATTTAGATTATGTCCAAATAAGCAACAGACTGTCTAAACATCAGATTGACTTTGACAAATGTTAATGATTCTAAACAAAGGCAGTATTGAGCAGCGGGAACATAAGAAAACCAGTTAGTATGCTTAATATCTGTCTATGGCACGTATTATTTTCTAATTGAATTAGCTACAGCGGGTAAAATAAGTATTGAACACGTCACCATTTTTCTCAGTAAATATATTACTAGAGGTGCTAATG
>NW_013958172.1:0-790 GCF_001266775.1 Austrofundulus limnaeus
ACACACACACACACACACACACACACACACACACACACACACACACACACAGCAGCTGTGTTAGATGCAAATCTCATCCAGACCCAAAACTCTCTGTGGGGTCCCAACAGCACCGACCACCTCATGTTTCCTTCAGTTTGTCAAAGGGCCAAAATACATAGCAAAGTCAGCAAAGAACAAATTTAAAACAAGACAACTTGCCAATAAGGCTGAAAAAAGTAGTTCCTTCAGAACAGAATGTAAAACATTTGTTTAAAGACCAAATGTACAGAGGATAATATTTTCTTCACTCCACAGGAAACATTTACTACATTACTACAATAACTATCTGTTGCCATCTTGTACTGGTGAGCTGTGCTGGAAATAAAGTTTTCACAGTCTTTGAGTCCCACCTGGAGAACTGACTTCAGTAACACAGAGACAAGCAAATCTGCAGGACCAGGTTTCAGACTGGGGCAATAAAATGTTTGAAAACTAAATTTTACCTGTTCACATAATAACTTGCACTATTAAAGAACAAGAAACGACCAAGAACCAGTCGGGTTTGAACACAAGTGTTGAAAGGAGAGTCTTTATCACACCAGATTTGTCCTCAGTATAAAACTTACTGAAGTCTCACTGCTTTGTCTTCTGGGCGTTTATCAAAAGATCAGAACTCAGACATTCCTCTGATTAGATGGAATCAGCATTTAGTCTGTGTTAAAGCAACAACGATCAGCTCTTTATACCAGTGGTTCCCAAACTTTTTGTCTTCTGACCCACAAAATATCCATGGCAAAAACTTGTGACC
>NW_013958172.1:1790-2189 GCF_001266775.1 Austrofundulus limnaeus
GTCAAATGGAAAGATGAGACCTGCTATCAGTCCAGCCTCTTCATCATTAATGTGCAGGTCATGTGGAAGAGGCTGTGAAGAGAGAGCCTTCACAGCCTTAAGAGGGAGTGCTTCATCTAAAGCTGCCACCTTACACCACTACTAAGATCCAGGATGACAAACACTTTTCCATAGCATTTATAGCAATACTTGGTTGTTACAAAATAGTCTATTTAGGAGGTACTCCTAAATTTAGTGTTGCTGCTGCAGGTAAATCTTTTAGATTTGGTGCAGCAGTACCACATGGAATCAGATTTCAAAATAAAATGCAGAATGTTTGCAACAATTTTGTATGAAAACTAAAACTGGGGCAGCTGGTTTGAGTTTAAAGGCAGTACACTCATGAAGAATATGTAGAAT
>NW_013958173.1:0-406 GCF_001266775.1 Austrofundulus limnaeus
ATGTTAAAGAACTGAATGTTGACACTTTTTAAGTTAAATTCTTATATCAGAAGCTCATTTTCAGTTCTTTTCTCAAAAGTGGGCTTCTTTTGCTCTACAGAAGACAGAATGAGTTTTCATGTGGAAAAATGGATTTTTTCAGTCTTTCCCTACTAATAAAAAAATGTTAAAGAACTGAATGTTGACACTTTTCAAGTTAATTCTCACATCAGAAGCTGTTTTTCAGTTCTGTTCTCAAAAGTGGGCTTCTTTCGCTGTACAGAAGACAGAATGAGTTTTCATGTGGAAAAAATGGATTTTTTCAGTCTTTCCCTACTAACAAAAAAATGTTAAAGAAATGATTATTGACACTTTTCAAGTTAATGCTGATATCAGAAGCTGTTTTTCAGTTCTTTTCTCAAAAGTG
>NW_013958173.1:6224-6516 GCF_001266775.1 Austrofundulus limnaeus
TCTCAAAAGTGGGCTTCTTTCGCTCTACAGAAGACAGAATGAGTTTTCATGTCTAAAAATGGATTTTTTCAGTCTTTCCCTACTAAAAAAAAAATGTTAAAGAACTGAATGTTGACACTTTTCAAGTTAATTCTGATATAAGAAGCTGTTTTTCAGTTCTTTTCTCAAAAATGGGCTTCTTTCGCACTACAGAAGACAGAAGGAGTTTTCATGTGGAAAAAATTGATTTTTTCAAAGTCTTTCCTTACTAACAAAAAAAGTTAAAGAAATGAATATTGACACTTTTCAAGTT
>NW_013958173.1:7516-8007 GCF_001266775.1 Austrofundulus limnaeus
GGATTTTTTCAGTCTTTCCCTACTAACAAAAAAATGTTAAAGAAATGTTTGTGGACACTTTTTAAGTTAATTCTGATATCAGAAGCTGTTTTGTAGTTCTGTTCTCAAAAGTGGGCTTCTTTCGCTCTACAGAAGACAGAATGAGTTTTCATGTCAAAATAATGGATTTTTTCAGTCTTTCCTTACTAACAAAAAAATGTTAAAGAAATGAATGTTGACACTGTTCAAGTTAATTCTCATATCAGAAGCTGTTTTTCAGTTCTTTTCTCAAAAGTGGGCTTCTTTTGCTCCACAGAAGACAGAATGAGTTTTCATGTGGAAAAAATGGATTTTTTCCAAAGTCATTCCCTACTGACAAAAAAATGTTAAATAAATGAATGTTGACACTTTTTAAGTTAATTCTCATATCAGAAACTGTTTTTCAGTTATTTTCTCAAAAGTGGGCTTCTTTTGCTCCACAGAAGACAGAATGAGTTTTCATGTGGAAAAAA
>NW_013958174.1:0-561 GCF_001266775.1 Austrofundulus limnaeus
GTGTGTGTGTGTGTGTCTGCAGCATTTAATGGATGTCCCAGAGACCCTGGTAGGTAATTTCAGATTATTTTAATTTTATTTCAGACGCGTTCAGCAAAGCACATATTGATTCATTTGCTCTTTTGCTTTTTTTCTGAGCAAATGTTTGTGTTTTTTTCTTAAAAGTTTTAATGTTTTAAATACCCAGTTTGTATTTAACTCATTGGGTCCTTATGTTTTATGTGTACTTATTGTATATAAGTACTGCTAAACAAAAAGGGATATGAATGGATTGAACGAAAACAAATAACAGTGATAAGTTTGACTTTAAATGGACCAGATTAAAATCAATCATTGTCTGTGGTTTTAGTTGATAACGCAAAATATTAAATTTTTAAACACTAAATATGAAGAGTTCCTTGCAACATTGTGCTTTAACTCCATTTAGTGACAATATATTGTGTTATATTTTATTTTGAAACTTTCTGACTGACCATAGTGACAATCAGTTACAACACAACCACACGTTCCAGCAACAAAATAAAAATACACAAGCACACTGTACCCCACACAGTGTTGTAT
>NW_013958174.1:1561-2189 GCF_001266775.1 Austrofundulus limnaeus
GAACATGACCTTCCAGGGCTGAGTAACTTCTAAACCCACATCTCTTTTGTTTACAGTGAGTGTCTTAACGTAAGTCAAATCAGTCAATGAAGGGAAGCACTGAAGGCGTTTAGCCTCTGAAAAACAGCAGAGGGAATTAGCGGGAAGACACTCTTGTGCAATCCTTGTAACTTGTGTACGTTTGCTCTTAATAACAGTAATCAAAACACTTATTGGCAGAACTGGACCGAACCCGGACAGTGAGCCAAATGTAGCTGATGATTATTACCTTCGAGTCGACCCATCTTTGTGTGGCCCAACACAGCTTTTAAAAACAATAAAAGCCCCACCCGTGTGCAGTGTCCACTTAGACAATCATTCATTTAAAAGTAGCCACATATTTATATTATAACAATGTAATAAAGCTCCCTGTAAGAGATGATAAGTGCCAACAGGACACCTAATGTTCATTACTTTCCATTTCAAACTGTTTCTATTGTTAGCAGCAGTAATGTGAAGTCGTTTCAATCATAACAAGAATGTACAAAACAAATGCATTGCTTCACATTTGTGCATGCTAATAAATAATTTGAAGACAGTTTTTTGTGCACCAGAAAAAAAAAAAAAAACCTCTATACTGACATCTACT
>NW_013958175.1:0-408 GCF_001266775.1 Austrofundulus limnaeus
ACTGATGGCCAAGCGGGGCGTCGTCATGACTTGACACAAGTGTGTCTTTACCTCTGCGGCAGAGGCTCCACAGAACCCCTGAGACCGGCTCATCTAACCCCTAGGGTTCGATCGAACCCAGGTTAAGAACCACTGTTCTACAGTTTATTAAAAAGCTAGTTGCTGAGGTTACAATGAGTAAATAACAATGTGAAGTGAACACTGGCAGTTGGTCTGTCTAGTCTTACATTCCTGGTTCAGTCCTCAGTACTCAGTCCTTTCATAACCTTGTGAAAAAGGCATGTAGGTTAGCATTTTATACATTTATAGGGCAGGGGTCTACAACCTGTGGCTCTAGAGCAGGGGTCTACAACCTGTGGCTCTAGAGCAGGGGTCTACAACCTGTGGCTCTAGAGCAGGGGTCTACAA
>NW_013958175.1:1408-2189 GCF_001266775.1 Austrofundulus limnaeus
AGCTGGGGTCTATAACCTTTGACTCTAGAGCAGGGGTCTATAACCTTTGACTCTAGAGCAGGGGTCTATAACCTTTGACTCTAGAGCAGGGGTCTATAAGAGCTGGGGTCTATAAACTGTGGGTCTAGAGCTGGGGTCTATAAACTGTGGCTCTAGAGCTGGGGTCTATAACCTGTGACTCTAGAGCAGGGGTCTATAACCTGTGACTCTAGAGCAGTGGTCTACAACCTGTGGCTCTAGAGCTGGGGTCTACAACCTGTGACTCTAGAGCTGGGGTCTGTAACCTGTGACTCTAGAGCAGGGGTCTATAACCTGTGACTCTAGAGCAGGGGTCTACAACCTGTGGCTCTAGAGCTGGGGTCTATAACCTGTGACTCTAGAGCTGGGGTCTATAACCTGTGACTCTAGAGCAGGGGTCTATAACCTGTGACTCTAGAGCAGGGGTCTATAAACTGTGACTCTAGAGCTGGGGTCTATAAACTGTGGGTCTAGAGCAGGGGTCTATAACCTGTGGGTCTAGAGCTGGGGTCTACAACCTTTGGCTCTAGAGCCGGGGTCTATAAACTGTGGGTCTAGAGCCGGGGTCTATAACCTGTGGGTCTAGAGCTGGGGTCTACAACCTTTGGCTCTAGAGCCGGGGTCTATAAACTGTGGGTCTAGAGCCGGGGTCTACAACCTTTGGCTCTAGAGCCGGGGTCTATAAACTGTGGGTCTAGAGCCGGGGTCTACAACCTTTGGCTCTAGAGCCGGGGTCTATAAACTGTGGGTCTAGAGCCGGGGT
>NW_013958176.1:0-250 GCF_001266775.1 Austrofundulus limnaeus
GTATTTCACTGTTCCTCCCGCCGTCTTCGGTCTGGGGAAGATCCTCTAGGTCCCGGAGGGGGCTGCAGGTGTTCTCCTGAAGGCTCGCAGCTTATCCTTGTAACTGGAACCCCGTCCGGCTTTAAATGCGCCCTTCGTCGCTCGTCGGTCCACTCTGGTCCAGGACAGCTGCTGCACCTGCTCCATGAGTGTCTCCGGAGGTTTGATGGTTGAAACTGTGAAGCCTCGTCTCAGCAGGTCTTCTGATGCC
>NW_013958176.1:1070-1619 GCF_001266775.1 Austrofundulus limnaeus
CAGAAGTAGTAATCACATCTTTCATGTGATATATTCTTAAGGTGATAAGCTGATTTTGTGATTGCCTTAACATGTTTTTCAAAATTTATGTATGAATCTGTCACCATATTCGGATTTCTGGTGTGGTTGGTAGTTTTTTTTAAGTGTAGATTATTATTCCTGTCCAATTTTTTTAAATAAAAGCACCATAACACAAGTAAGCTTAAAGCAACATGGAGGAAACCGATTTTTCTTTTTCAGCAGATGTAATGACAACATAAACAGCTACATCAAAATAAGAGACTAGGAATAGCTTACTGGTCATGAGCATTTCTCATACGTCCGTTGACAATGAACTCAACTGCGGAGTGAACCAGGGAGTCCTTTTCCTCCAGTTTTGAGACATGCCTGAGGCAACCCATGACGTTAAGGATGTCGGCTGCTTCCTCAATGGCAAAATTTGCCTCCTTGGTGGTTTCAGCTTCTTGTATCTGAATAAAGATAAGTACATAATCACTTGAACATACAAACTCACCTAACATGCATGTCTTTGGACGATGGGAGTAAGTC
>NW_013958176.1:2619-3009 GCF_001266775.1 Austrofundulus limnaeus
AGAAAGAAAGAAAGAAAGAAAGAAAGAAAGAAAGAAAGAAAGAAAGAAAGAAAGAAAGAAAGAAAATGATGATGAAAGACTGAGAGGCTTGATAACTGACTTTTACTCTCAGCTTTTAACTAAGAAGTTTTTTACACTTAAGTCCACTCTTAGCAGCATACGGGCCCTGATCCAGAGGACCTGAGGGGTCTATAGGTTCATTGTGGACCATTCTGATCTTTATAGACCAACAGCAGAACTTAAAAGTGTGTCTTCTGACAGACAGGCAGCCAGTGGAAAGACCTCAACTACTGTCTACTAGATTGTATAGTTTGATCTATAAAGATGGTGTTACAATACTTAGGCCAACTAAAGATGAATGCAGAAGTAGTAATCACATCTTTCATGTGA
>NW_013958177.1:0-529 GCF_001266775.1 Austrofundulus limnaeus
AACCTCTGACATGATATCACTTTAACCTCTGACATGATATCACTTTAACCTCTGACATGATGTCACTTTAACCTTTGACATGATGTCACTTTAACCTTTGACATGATGTCACTTTAACCTCTGACATGATGTCACTCTTCCCTCTGACATGATGTCACTTTATCCTCTGACATGATGTNTGATGTCACATTTCCTTCTGACATGATGTCACTTTAACCTCTAACATGATGTCACTTTAACCTCTGACATGATGTCACTTTAACCTCTAACAAGATGTCACTTTAACCTCTGACATGATGTCACTTTAACCTCTGACATGATGTCACTTTATCCTCTGACATGATGTCAATTTAACCTCTGACATGATATCACTTTAACCTCTGACATGATATCACTTTAACCTCTGACATGTCACTTTAACCTTTGACATGATGTCACTTTAACCTTTGACATGATGTCACTTTAACCTCTGACATGATGTCACTTTAACCTCTGACATGATGTCACTTTAACCTCTGACATGATGTCA
>NW_013958177.1:1529-2188 GCF_001266775.1 Austrofundulus limnaeus
ATGTGAACAGATGTGAACATGTATGTGAACACACATGTGGAGCCCTTTCTGAGGAGCCTGAGGAGCAGTTGAGTGGTCAGGGGCCTTGCTCAACAGTCCAGAGTGGGGCTGGTTGGTCTGTGGAGTTGAACTCCTTCTGATCACAGACTTGACTTCTCTAACCTCTGCACCACCACTTGTGAAGGAGCTGAAGGTTTTGTGCCAATCAAAATGAACATTTCTGCATTAAAACCAGTCAGAGCTGGTCTCAGGACTCCACAGACCAGCTATCCTGAGGAGACCCCCTCTCCTCCCACCACACAACACAGGCTGGGTTAACTTCAGCTGATCCTTATCAGTGGCAGACCACTGGTAGAGATGACACCAAGTACTGTTTAGTTTCAGCTTTTCACTGCAGACTCTCTGGCTCCATGCCTCTCTACAAGTGTCAGAGACTGTTTATTCCTGGAACTTTACATTCTGGACCCAAAACACCAAACCAGCAACAGTTACAATAACTTACAGCAGAGTGTTGTTCTGTTTGCAGCTTGTAAAAGTAAAACACAAAAAGGATCCTAGGTCTGAGGGAATGTTATTTTAATGACCAGGTTCAGATGTAACTGTGATCATGAAGCTGCTGCTCCATCAGTGCCTGAGTGAGACCAGCATCAGGGTTGCCA
>NW_013958178.1:0-217 GCF_001266775.1 Austrofundulus limnaeus
TGTACTATAGTAAGTTGTTTATGACATAAAATACCATGTACTATATATAGTAAGTTGTTCAAAACGACAAAATACCATGTGCTATTGTAAGTTGTTCAAAACGACATAAAATACCATGTAAGTTGTTCATAATGACATAAAATACCATGTACTATAGTAAGTTGTTCATAATGACATAAAATACCATGTACTATAGTAAGTTGTTCATAATGACATA
>NW_013958178.1:1217-2188 GCF_001266775.1 Austrofundulus limnaeus
AAAATACCATGTACTATAGTAAGTTGTTCAAAACGACAAAATACCATGTACTATAGTAAGTTGTTCAAAACGACAAAATACCATGTACTATAGTAAGTTGTTCATAATGACATAAAATACCATGTACTATAGTAAGTTGTTCATAATGACATAAAATACCATGTACTATAGTAAGTTGTTCAAAATGACACAAAATACCATGTACTATAGTAAATTGTTTATAATGACACAAAATACCATGTACTATAGTAAAAAAAAACATGTACTGTAGTAAGTTGTTCAAAACGACATAAAATACCATGTACTAGTAAGTTGTTTATAATGACACAAAAATACCATGTACTATAGTAAGTTGTTCAAAATAACATAAAATACTATGTACTATAGTAAATTGTTCAAAACGGCATCAAATACCATGTACTATAGTAAGTCGTTCAAAACGACAAAATACCATGTACTATAGTAAGTTGTTCAAAACGACATAAAATACCATGTACTATAGTAAGTTGTTCATAATGACATAAAATACCATGTACTATAGTAAGTTGTTTATAATGACACAAAATACCATGTACTATAGTAAGTTGTTTCTAATGACACAAAATACCATGTACTATAGTAAAAAAAAAACCATGTACTGTAGTAAGTTGTTCAAAACGACATAAAATACCATGTACTATAGTAAGTTGTTCATAATGACATAAAATACCATGTACTATAGTAAGTTGTTCATAATGACATAGAATACCATGTACTATAGTAAGTTGTTTATAATGACACAAAATACCATGTACTAGTAAGTTGTTTATAATGACACAAAAATACCATGTACTATAGTAAGTCATTCAAAATGACAAAATACCATGTACTATAGTAAGTTGTTCAAAACGACATAAAATACCATGTACTATAGTAAGTTGTTCATAATGACATAAAATACCATGTACTATAGTAAGTTGTTCATAATGACA
>NW_013958179.1:0-415 GCF_001266775.1 Austrofundulus limnaeus
ATGCCTGTCCTCATGTCTCCACATGCCTGTCCTCATGTCTCCACATGCCTGTCCTCATGTCTCCACCTGTCTGTCCTCATGTCTCCACCTGACTGTCTTTTTGTCTCCGCCTGACTGTCCTCATGTCTCCCCCTGTCTGTCCCCATGTCTCCGCCTGTCTGTCCCCATGTCTCCGCCTGTCTGTCCCCATGTCTCCGCCTGTCTGCCTCATGTTTCCGCCTGTCTGTCCTCACGTCTCCGCCTGTCTGTCCTCACGTCTCCGCCTGTCTGTCCTCACGTCTCCGCCTGTCTGTCCTCATTTCTCCACCTGTCTGTCCTCATGTCTCCACGTGCCTGTCCTCATGTCTCCACGTGCCTGTCCTCATGTCTCCACGTGTCTGTCCTCATTTCTCCACCTGTCTGTCCTCATGTCTCC
>NW_013958179.1:1415-2188 GCF_001266775.1 Austrofundulus limnaeus
CTGTCCGCATGTCTCCGCCTGACTGTCTGCATATCGCCACCTGTCTGTCCTCATGCCTCCACCTTTCTGTCCTCATGCCTCCACCTATCTGTCCTCATGTCTCCACCTGTTCTTTCTTCATGTCGCCACCTGTCTGTCCTCATGCCTCCACCTTTCTGTCCTCATGCCTCCACCTATCTGTCCTCATGTCTCCACCTGTTCTTTCTTCATGTCGCCACCTGTCTGTCCTCATGCCTCCACCTTTCTGTCCTCATGCCTCCACCTATCTGTCCTCATGTCTCCACCTGTTCTTTCTTCATGTCTCCACCTGTCTGTCTTCATGTCTCCACCTGTCTGTCCTCATGTCTCCGCCTGACTGTCCTCATGTCTCCGCCTGACTGTCCGCATGTCTCCGCCTGCCTGTCCGCATGCCTCCACCTTTCTGTCCTCATGCCTCCACCTATCTGTCCTCATGTCTCCACCTGTTCTTTCTTCATGTCTCCACCTGTCTGTCTTCATGTCTCCACCTGTCTGTCCTCATGTCTCTGCCTGACTGTCCTCATGTCTCCGCCTGTCTGTCTTCATGTCTCTGCCTGTCTGTCTCCACCTGTCTGTCCTCATGTCTCCACCTGACTGTCTTCTTGTCACCGCCTGCCTGTCCTCATGTCTCTGCCTGCCTGTCCTCATGTCTCCGCCTGCCTGTCCTCATGTCTCCGCCTGCCTGTCCTCATGTCTCCGCCTGTCTGTCTTCATGTCTCCGCCTGTCTGTCTCCACCTGTCTGTCCTCATGTCTC
>NW_013958180.1:0-1188 GCF_001266775.1 Austrofundulus limnaeus
ACACACACACACACACACACACACACACACACCGTTAAATTCCGGACTCCGGTTTTGCTCGGTCTCCGCTCAGGCTCCCAGTAAAGACCAGTCCCTTCCTGACGCGCAGCTCCTCCTTCCAGTCTGCTTTTATCCACTTTTCCCAGTGCTCCCAGTCTTCTGACTCCTTTTATTTTTCTTCTTTATTTCCGCGCTCCCTCCTCCGGTCTGTGCTCAGTGTTTGCAGTCGGTCTCTCCACGGTTACCGTTCACTGCAGCAAAAACAGACTGTCTGAGAGACGGAGCGGGAGGGGCGGGGACAGGGGAGGGGAGGGCGGAGAGGGAGGGGAGGGGATTAGATTTGGCCGGCCCGTACCACCGGGAGAACAGGGCCAGAGCGTCAGGAGGAGACGGAGCAGATAGAGGAGCATCTCCATGATGCTCCTCATGGTGCTGACCTCATCGGCCTCTGAGGGGTCCTGTCATCCTGCAGAACAACACTGTGGGCCTTCCTCTAAGAACACAAGGGTCCAGGTCTACAAGGGTCCAGGTCTACAAGGGTTCAGGTCTATAAGGGTCCAGGTCTACAAGGTTCCAGGTCTACAAGGGTTCAGGTCTATAAGGGTCCAGGTCTACAAGGTTCCAGGTCTACAAGGGTTCAGGTCTATAAGGGTCCAGGTCTACAAGGTTCCAGGTCTACAAGGGTTCAGGTCTATAAGGGTCCAGGTCTACAAGGTTCCAGGTCTACAAGGGTTCAGGTCTACAAGGGTCCAGGTCTACAAAGGTCCAGGTCTACAAGGGTCCAGGTCTACAAGGGTCCAGGTCTACAAGGGTCCAGGTCTACAAGGGTCCAGGTCTAAAAGGGTCCAGGTCTACAAGGGTTCAGGTCTACAAGGGTCCAGATCTACAAGGGTTCAGGTCTACAAGGGTCCAGGTCTACAAGGGTCCAGGTCTACAAGGGTTCAGGTCTACAAGGGTCCAGGTCTACAAGGGTTCAGGTCTACAAGGGTCCAGGTCTACAAGGGTCCAGGTCTACAAGGTTCCAGGTCTATAAGGGTTCAGGTCTACAAGGTTCCAAGTCTATAAGGGTCCAGATCTACAAGGGTCCAGGTCTACAAGGGTCCAGGTCTACAAGGGTCCAGGTCTACAAGGGTCCAGGTCTACAAGGGTTCAGGTCTACAAGGGTCCAGGTCTACAAGGGTCCAGGTC
>NW_013958181.1:0-438 GCF_001266775.1 Austrofundulus limnaeus
TGTGTGTGTGTGTGTGTGTGTGTGTGTGTGTGTGTGTGTGTGTGTGTTTGTTAATGTGATTGTGGTTCCTCTTTGTAATTGAGTCTGATTATTTCACCTATTTGCATGTCCTGAAAACACTTGAGATTTGATGGTTTGCTCTTTCATTGATCACACAATCTAATTGAATAGTTTTGTTGTTCAGTGGCATGCTTGTTACTCATTCCTTACCACTGCTGAAGTAAATCACAAAGATCTGGAAGGGTTTGGAAAGTGTAAGCCAGACAATTTTTTACAAGTGAGCAATCTGGCAACACAGCTTACAACTTTCTGATCTTATCAGATCGGTCTGGGGTTGTGGGTTTTACTCTGAATAGACAACACTTCAGCCGTGTGCCACTCCTGTGCTTTGTCCAATCAGGAGCTGTGCGAAAAAGGTGGGTGGAGCTTGTGTGTGTG
>NW_013958181.1:1438-2188 GCF_001266775.1 Austrofundulus limnaeus
TATATAAGCTGAGCCATTAATTCACAAATATTTAAGATGTTCATTGTGAAAAAACAAGAATTCTTGATTGAAATGTGTCTTGCCAAGGGGAGAGACAAGGACAAGGGTAGTTAATAACTGAAGATTGTGTTATCAGAGCTCGGTAAACATGAAGTGACCTCTGTTTCTCCCTTGTTGGTTTGTTGACATAGTAGAAAAAGAAACATTAAAAGGCAACACCCATAGCTACTCCCAGTTTTATGCCTGTTTTATCTCATGCTTACTGTATTTGCTGAGAACGATACAGCTTTTGTAGTACTTTCAGGATATCTGTTTTCCTTTTTTACTTATGTATTTATAATTCCTGTAGTCCACCTGGCTCGCCAACTACTGTAGGTTTCTTCCCTGCACCCTCGTCTCTGTCCTCGCCAGCGGGGTTGATGCGAATGCCAGGCCTGGCCTATAACGGCAGTGGAGTTAAAGAACTCATCAACGCAGTACAAGGATACCAGGTAGGAGCAAGTTCCTGTCAAACACATCAACTTCACTTTAATAACTTTTTCTATTTTGCTGTGCCTTTTGTGTTGACATGCTTCTCTGTAGTGTTTTATTCAAATCTCCTTCTATGATGGGTGTGTGTTGTCAGGTATCCACTGTGGTTGCTTGAGGCTGTCAAACTAGTTTATTCAGTCTACTCTCCCTGTTTTGTCTCTCACACACACACACACACACACACACACACACACACACACACACACACACACACACACA
>NW_013958182.1:0-934 GCF_001266775.1 Austrofundulus limnaeus
CACACACACACACAAAGAGACTGTCTCCACAGGTTGTCAGACCAGTTCTGACCTTCGGAGCGATCCTGCTGACGATCTCTGAGATGTTCACGACTCCACAGCTTTGTTGTTTCCCTCGTCTCCCTGAACACAACACGAACAGTCAGCAGGTAGACCAGCCCACCTGAGTCAGCAGGTGGATCAGCCCACCTGAGTCAGCAGGTGGATCAGCCCACCTGAGTCAGCAGGTAGACCAGCCCACCTGAGTCAGTAGGTGGATCAGCCCACCTGAGTCAGCAGGTAGACCAGCCCACCTGAGTCAGCAGGTAGACCAGCCCACCCGAGTCAACAGGTAGACCAGCCCACCCGAGTCAGCAGGTAGACCAGCCCACCCGAGTCAGCAGGTAGACCAGCCCACCCGAGTCAACAGGTAGACCAGCCCACCTGAGTCAGCAGGTAGACCAGCCCACCCGAGTCAACAGGTAGACCAGCCCACCTGAGTCATCAGGTAGACCAGCCCACCTGAGTCAACAGGTAGACCAGCCCACCTGAGTCAGCAGGTAGACCAGCCCACCTGAGTCAACAAGTAGACCAGCCCACCTGAGTCAGCAGGTAGACCAGCCCACCTGAGTGGCTGCAGGTTCTGTTCTGACACAACTTACCGGGTCTGCGGGCCAACGGAGACGTGGCATCCCAGATGATGTCCTGCTGGACGTCTGAGTCGCTGACAGGAGACTCTCCACAGAAACCTGGAGCGAGTTTGGATCTGGGAGTCCTGATGGGGGTCTTGAACTCTGGACCAGAAGAAACACTGTCAGGCTGCACTGTGTCCTGTCCCCTACATGTCCTCCATCTGTCCCTACATGTCCTGTTATCTGTCCCTACATGTCCTGTTATCTGTCCCTACATGTCCTGTTATCTGTCCCTACATGTCCTGTTATCTGTCCCTACATGT
>NW_013958182.1:1934-2187 GCF_001266775.1 Austrofundulus limnaeus
CTGTCCCTACATGTCCTGTTATCTGTCCCTACATGTCCTGTTATCTGTCCCTACATGTCCTCCATCTGTCCCTACATGTCCTGTTATCTGTCCCCTACATGTCCTGTTATCTGTCCCCTACATGTCCTGTTATCTGTCCCTACATGTCCTGTTATCTGTCCCTACATGTCCTGTTATCTGTCCCTACATGTCCTGTTATCTGTCCCTACATGTCCTGTTATCTGTCCCTACATGTCCTCCATCTGTCCCTACA
>NW_013958183.1:0-668 GCF_001266775.1 Austrofundulus limnaeus
GGCCACTACCACACCCGTTTGAAATATTTCAAGGGCTGTGGTCACGCCCACAAACGTCATCGGTGGAAGTCACGCCCACAGTGAGATATTCCACGCCCCCTAGAACACGCCTACAAAGTTTGGTACCGCCCACTCACAGTAGGCCATGTCCACAACCGTTTGAAATATTCTAAGGACTGTGGCCACGCTCACAAACGTCATCGGTGGAAGCCACGCCCACAGGGAAGTAGACCACGCCCCTAGAACAAGCCTACAAAGTTTGGTACCACCCACTCACAGTAGGCCATGCCCACAACCGTTTGAAATATTCTAAGGACTGTGGCCACGCTCACAAACGTCATCGGTGGAAGCCACGCCCACAGGGCACGCCTACAAAGTTTGGTACCGCCCACTCACAGTAGGCCATGCCCACAACCGTTTGAAATATTCTAAGGACTGTGGCCACGCTCACAAACGTCATCGGTGGAAGCCACGCCCACAAGGAAGTAGACCACGCCCCTAGAACAAGCCTACAAAGTTTGGTACCGCCCACTCATAGTAGGCCACGCCCACACCTGTTTGAAATATTCTAAGGGTTGTGGCCACGCCCACAAACGTCATCGGTGGAAGCCACGCCCACAGGGAAGTAGTCCACGCCCCCTAGAACACGCCTACAAAGTTTGGTACCA
>NW_013958183.1:1668-2186 GCF_001266775.1 Austrofundulus limnaeus
GCCCACAACCGTTTGAAATATTCTAAGGACTGTGGCCACGCTCACAAACGTCATCGGTGGAAGCCACGCCCACAGAGAAGTAGACCACGCACCTAGAACAAGAATACAAAGTTTGGTACCGCCCACTCACAGTAGGCCATGCCCACAACCGTTTGAAATATTCTAAGGGCTGTGGCCACGCCCAACGTCATCGGTGGAAGCCAAGCCCACAGGGAGGTAGTCCACACCCCCTAGAACACGCCTACAAAGTTTGGTACCACCCACTCACAGTAGGCCACGCCCACACCCGTTTGAAATATTTCAAGGGCTGTGGTCACGCCCACAAACGTCATCGGTGGAAGCCAAGCCACAGGGAGGTAATCCACGCCCCCTAGAACACGCCTACAAAGTTTGGTACCACCCACTCACAGTAGGCCACGCCCACACCCATTTGAAATATTTCAAGGGCTGTGGTCACGCCCACAAACGTCATCGGTGGAAGCCACGCCCACAGTGAGATATTCCACGCCCCCTAGAAC
>NW_013958184.1:0-617 GCF_001266775.1 Austrofundulus limnaeus
AGACAGAAATGTAAGGGGATTATGGTCAGTGTAGACTGAAACTTTGGCACCACCACTTAAATAAACATCAAAATGTTTAAGGGCCAAGATCAAAGCCAAAGTCTCCTTCTCAATCACAGAGTAGTTTAACTGGTGTTTGTCAAATTTCTTTGAGAAGTAACTCACAGGCCTTCCGATTCCAAAATCATCCATTTGCATGAGTACGGCTCCTGCGCCAACATTACTTGCATCCACATAAAGTTGAAATGGCTGGTGTAAACGTGGTGCATTCAGCACTGGAGATTCACAAAGAAGTTTTTTCACTTTTTCAAATGCTTGTTGACAAGCTAGAGACCATTCAAACTTTATATCTTTGCGCAACAAGTTAGTTAATGGTGCCACTACAGAAGAAAAGTTCTGACAAAAACACCTATAATACCCTACTAATCCAAGAAAACGCATGAGTTCCTTTTTAGAAACAGGAACAGGAAACTGCTCCACTGCTCTCACTTTAGCAGCCACAGGACGAACTTCTCCCTGTCCGACCACACGACCCAAATAAGTCACAGTAGCTCTACCAAACTCACACTTTGCAAGGTTAACTGTTAAGTTGGCATCAGTCAAACGAGTAAAAAGCT
>NW_013958184.1:1617-2186 GCF_001266775.1 Austrofundulus limnaeus
CTCAAAGGGACTGGTTTAAGAACTTGGTTTGGTTTAGAAGTAAGTTGACACACATGACACGTTTTAATGTATGCAGAAACATCTCTCTTTAGACGTGGCCAAAAAAAATGACGCAACACACGATCATAAGTTTTGGTAACACCAGAGTGTCCAGATTCATTATGAGCTACCTTTAGAACCTCAGAACGAAACTTTGTTGGTACAACGATTTGGTACACAGGATTACCCAGTATCTCAGTATGAGGCACCCATTTTCTCACCAACAACTTGTCTTGAAGAAAATAACCATGCACTGAGTCTGACAGTCCACCTTCTGTTCATTAATGTAAGTTGTAATCTTGTCAGGTAAACAGTTTTTAAACTCCTCCAACAAAATCAGATTTCGAAGTTCCTCAAAAGTTTTAATATCCTGTGCTGAACACCAACGGTCAAACATTACAGTTTTAACTCGACAAAAATCTGTAAAGCTCTCACTACCGAACTTTTTATAACTACGAAACTTCTGTCTATAAGCTTCAGGTACCATTTCATATGCTTTTTCAACTGCAACTTTCACTTTGTCATAATCC
>NW_013958185.1:0-1186 GCF_001266775.1 Austrofundulus limnaeus
CAACAAGGCATCGTGTTTGGAATCAGTCTCATCTAACACTAAATCTTAAGTTTATATAAATGTAAAATTGATTAACAACTATTTTCTTGGGGTTCATTTTCTTTTTGGTTTAATTGGCTGCGGCAGCCATCTTGTATCAAATCGACTCTGAAAGTTAATCAGCAATAGATCTGCACTGATTGAATACTTGCTTCAAACCTTATTCAACTCAGTGGTTCATGAAATATTTTTTTAACAACACACACACACACAAGCAAAAACATTGCTGCTCGCTTTTTGCTTTCATGCTGACAAATGAAGTCAGTGTTCTGAGGATTTTTATTCTTTTGCTGGGTTGCAGATGACGTAGTATCAACACCACGAAATGCAGAGACGGGGGACAGGAAGTAAATGCAGCCCTGTTTGCTTCTGTTAATTCAGCGTTAAAATGCCTAAATTCTGTGCCGTGTACGATTGTTGCAACCACTCCAAATGGAAGAAATATAAACAAAAGTGTGTCAGAAAAAAAGATGACAAAAGAGTATCAACAATCTACAGCTAAAAACAGGAGGAGCGGAAACAGACAACAATCAATACAAGAGTTTGCAGCGACCACTTTGTAACAAGTAAGGATTGTATCGTTTATATCGTATTTTCAGATATTTTATTGGATATTTACTCAAATTTGGGTTTACAAAAGCGAAATAAATTATTTACAAGTAGAATCAAGCACATAAAATAACAGGGGCTAACTTGTTAGCAATAGCGATAGCATTGTTATCATAGGCTAATTACTTAAAACAACACAACTCACTACTCACCCGGACAGAAAAAAAGTCCACAGCCATTTAAAGCTTCCTGCAGACGCTTTTTGAAAGCTTTCATCTGGCTCATCATGCTCGTCAACACAAGGTCTGCAGCACCAGATAGTTTATGCCATTCGCCTCGACGCCGGGTAAATCTCACAGATTATATGACAAGTCTTTTTATTAAGACAATATGGATCACATCCTAAATGTACACATATTTTCCACAATATCTAGTCTACACCAGCCCATTTAGGGCATTAGCGTACTTGCTGTGATACATTTTGCTGTGTTTTCAACACTTCCTGCCCCACATCTGAATTTTGCACGTCATCCGGGTCAGCAACTCAACAATATGTGCAAATATTTCCCAATATATTTTAAGGATACAGCGGGTAAAA
>NW_013958186.1:0-904 GCF_001266775.1 Austrofundulus limnaeus
GTTGATCAACAATAAAATGAAATACAACTAAAGAAAACATCATTTTATTCTTGACTGTTATGATGTTGCCTTCATAGAATATATGGAATAAGGTGAGGTAAAGTCTACATCTTCTGAGTCATTTGTTTACTAATAGCGTAAATGAATTAACGGCGCTCAGGTGTTAGCCGGAAGGCTATGCTTTCACGTGTTTCAAATTAATGTACACTCACGTGCTTCTCTTTTCGCTGCTAGAAGTGGACAATACCTGTTGTTTAAGGGGGTGAAGTTATGTGTGCCATAGTAGAGTAAATATTTTTATGTTAGTTTCATTCAGCATAAATGTGCAGAAAGAACGTTCTAAACTGTGATTGGTCGAAACCTACTTTGAACCGGAAGTTTTTAATCAGATTTCAGAATAAAGGCGACAACCCGTGGTGCAAAGAAATGTGGCTTTTCTGGCCTTTATTGATTTCTTGATAATTTACAGTCAATTTGTACACAGTAAAGTGCAAAAGTTTTAAAACACTCCCAATTTTTGTCAGCCTTTCCACTGAACTACATTTTTATTTTTAAAGTGGTTTTGATCAATAATACTTTAGATTTTTCAATTGCCTTTTTCTTACTGACTGAATCTAATTAAAAAGTATACAACTTTTGGCTAAACAGAAGTTGAGTCAGTTTAATACCTGTTCATTATAACATAAAACATTGACTAGATGTTTTAAAAAATGCCAACTTTTAAATATTTTATTTCATTTTTTGTGAAAAGTTTGACCTGAAGTTAACCAGACCAATTACACCATAATACAAAAAAGTGTTTAGCCATTTAAAAACAATGTTTTCAAACTAAATAGAGCTCATGCAATTCAGTGGTTTTTACTGCTGGGCATTTATTTCCAAAAATGTCCCAACACTTTGAACG
>NW_013958186.1:1904-2185 GCF_001266775.1 Austrofundulus limnaeus
AATGTTGCACAAAAAAAGAGTGGCACCTCACGTGATATTCAACAAGATTTTTAACCAAACCTAAAAGTTGTGCTATTTTTTTACATTGTCTTGATGTCAAAATACAAACAGACAAAGTCCTTGCAGATAAACATGTTTTTGATTCTGGCGAACATTCTGATTCCTACAAAGTACAAGTACATGCTCACAGGAATCTCTTAGCTTTGAATGAACTAAAACAATCATAACATTGATTAAAAGAAATACTTTAGTTTGATTTGCTATCTTTCATGTCTCCACAG
>NW_013958187.1:0-654 GCF_001266775.1 Austrofundulus limnaeus
AATCTGTCTCAATTCTCTGGTTTTTGCACACTCAAACCCTTATGTGCACTTCAGCTGAGTGCACACTTCAAGAAGGGCGTAGGGTGTAGGGTGAGCATTTGGACCGGGCCTGTCATATTCAACTCTTAACACAGGGCATCTCTATACTGCCCCCTTGTGGATATCTTGCAAGCAAAGCAGCATTCATTTTCTGCATGCTGCATATAATCAGAGTTGGGTAGTAACTAGTTACATTTACTCACTTACATTTTCTTTAAGTAACTTNATAAATAGTTTTATTTGTAATTTTTTTCTGTTATCTGCATATATTTATTTTTTGTGCTTTTGGATATTTTTGTGTTGGTTCCTTTTTTGTAAATATGGTCACAAAGTCTGTCAGTAAAGTTTTAATTGAGCTGAACACTATGTAATGTGAAAAAAAAATCTTAGATCAAATTGGGTCTTACTTCATGTGTTGAAACAATGGTTACTTCAGAATCTGATGATATATATGCATGATTGTTGTCATCATAGGCTCTGGTTCGTCTCCTTTCAGACTGCCTCAGCGTTCTTCTGGTCTACACGAAAAGAAAAAACAGAGACTTATCATTGCCATGAAACGTTCTCACTTACTCTAAAGTCTTATAAAGTTAACTAAAGCTCATAGGTTCATTC
>NW_013958187.1:1654-2185 GCF_001266775.1 Austrofundulus limnaeus
GTAGGGTAGATTTTGTCCTTCTCTCGAGAACAGGTGTAGATTCGCAGCATTTTGATCTTGGTTTGCTCATAGAGTTGAATTACTGTGCACTCAAGTGGAACAATCTCATGACTGAAATCACGTACGTCAAAGAAAAAGTCCTCCACTGGGCCTTTGGCAGAGTGTCCATTTGGAAAAAACAAGTTTTTTCCGATTTCTACCAGTTCCCTCATTGTGACATCTTTTTGGACAGTCAGGTGTCTTGTTCCACCTCCATGCTTTGTTCGAACCTGGCGAAAACTCCCGTTGTTAAAATGCAGCCATCCCATTTCGACCCGTCGGTTCTCTTTTGTAGCATTCTGATTGCTAGCACAAGCCCGGGCTGCTGCGTCGGTTTCAGCAGGTCTTCTTTCGGTCAGTTTTTTTCGTACTCGCTGCATGAGCGCCGACTTCACGCCTGGCAGTGGAGTTACACTTCTTTGCTGGCAAAATGCTTTTACTGCAAGCCTGTCGCCGTATTTCTCAATATATTGTGCCAGCTCCGTATCTGTC
>NW_013958188.1:0-350 GCF_001266775.1 Austrofundulus limnaeus
TTCATTTCATTATTAGTCCATTTGTGCAAAGTGTGGTGATTTCTAAACCTGTGAAGTGATTTGTAAGACAGAAGGTGAAGTCTGCCTTTTGCAGCTTCAAGGTTTTCTGCTGATAACAACACCAGCTGGCCGAACCAAGTCTGAGAAAGCCACGTTGTTTACTTTCCCACCTTACCCTCTAAAACTAATTTTCTGTTCTCGCCAGTTAACAGTGTTAGTCAGTAGTTCTTCGTCTGTTGGAGCGGATGGTTTTTGACTGGGTTTTCTCTGAGGTCTGGTGTCCATCTCTCGACACCTGCATGGATGCAAGCCTGGATGAAAGTCACTAACTGTCTGAAGCGAATGTTCTG
>NW_013958188.1:1350-2185 GCF_001266775.1 Austrofundulus limnaeus
TATTGGTGGTAATATTTGACTGTGTAACTTTACAAATGGCACACCATAAAATAAGTGTTTATGAGATTTATAAATCATTGTATTTCATGTGTGGTTTTACATGTGAGGCTGTAAGTTTGTTGGAGGTATCGTCAGAGTTTAGTCAGATATCCAGCAGGATAAGATGGGATATAACATTACTTAGTGAGGTGATGATCTGGTATCAGGGGACATGAGGCCTTCACATGAAGCTGTGAAGCTGCTGATCTTCCCACCATGACACCATGACTGACACCCTGACTGTCTGGTTGATAATAAGGTCAGCACAAGCCCCCTGGGAGGAGAGGGCAGAGGGGACACTCAGCTCCACCCCAGCCAGATGAAAAGAAAACAGCCCTGCTACAGGTTCCACATGTCAGGGTGAAGGTTGAAATGTGTTTTAGATTTCCCTCCTTCCTTCTTCTCTCTGGGCTCATTTGATTTGAAGCTGGAATAGAATAACCTCCTAAGAGCTTTTCTAACACCTCTTTGACTCTGTGTTTCAGTTCATTTCTGCTCTACACGAGAGTGTGCAAGGTGTGATGTGGTCCAGCATATCTGTTTCTTCCTTCCTCTGGGGTTTAGCTAATCCACTACTTCAGTCTTCATTCCTGGAACAGTGAGAGCTCTCTAAAGAAAACAGAGCAGAGCTTCACCTTAGAAATCCCCCCACCGCTCTGATTAAAGATGAGGATGGATACAAAGTGGATTTTCTTAATATAATTTAAGCCAGTGAAACCAGAGCTCAGCTATGGGCTGTCGTTTGTAAAGTTACACAGTCAAAAATTACCACCAATATTTTTGTTTTATTTAGACT
>NW_013958189.1:0-615 GCF_001266775.1 Austrofundulus limnaeus
GTATTTCACAGTATTCTGTGTATTTGTTGTAGTACAGTGATAGTATTTTACAGTATTGTGTATTTGCTGTATTACAATCAGTATTTCACAGTATTCTGTGTATTTGCTGTAGCACAGTCAGTATTTCACAGTATTCTGTGTATTTGCTGTAGTACAGTCAGTTTTTCACAGTATTCTGTGTATTTGCTGTAGTACAGTCAGTATTTCACAGTATTCTGTGTATTTGCTGTAGTACAGTCAGTATTTCACAGTATTCTGTGTATTTGCTGTAGCACAGTCAGTATTTTACAGTATTCTGTGTGTTAGCTGTAGCACAGTCAGTATTTCACAGTATTCTGTGTATTTGCTGTAGTACAGTCAGTATTTCACAGTATTCTGTGTATTTGCTGTAGCACAGTCAGTATTTTACAGTATTCTGTGTGTTAGCTGTAGCACAGTCAGTATTTCACAGTATTCTGTGTATTTGCTGTAGTACAGTCAGTATTTCACAGTATTCTGTGTGTTAGCTGTAGCACAGTCAGTGTTTCACAGTATTCTGTGTATTTGCTGTAGTACAGTCAGTATTTCACAGTATTCTGTGAATTTGCTGTAGCACAGTCAGTATTTCACAGTATT
>NW_013958189.1:1615-1890 GCF_001266775.1 Austrofundulus limnaeus
TTTCACAGTATTCTGTGTATTTGCTGTAGTACAGTCAGTATTTCACAGTATTCTGTGTATTTGCTGTAGTACAGTCAGTGTTTCACAGTATTATGTGTATTTGCTGTAGTACAGTCATAGTATTTCACAGTATTCTGTGTATTTGCTGTATTACAGTCAGTATTTCACAGTTTTCTGTGTATTTGTTGTAGTACAGTCAGTATTTCACAGTATTCTGTGTATTTGTTGTAGTACAGTCAGTATTTCACAGTATTCTGTGTATTTGTTGTAGTACA
>NW_013958189.1:2890-3185 GCF_001266775.1 Austrofundulus limnaeus
CTGTCTCTTTAGATTATAACATCTGTCTCTTTAGATTATAACATCTGTCTCTTTAGATTATAACATCTGTCTCTTTAGATTATAACATCTGTCCCTTTAGATTATAACATCTGTCCCTTTAGATTATAACATCTGTCCCTTTAGATTGTAACATCTGTCCCTTTAGATTGTAACATCTGTCTCTTTAGATTATAACATCTGTCTCTTTAGATTATAACATCTGTCTCTTTAGATTATAACATCTGTCTCTTTAGATTATAACATCTGTCTCTTTAGATTATAACATCTGTCTCTT
>NW_013958190.1:0-273 GCF_001266775.1 Austrofundulus limnaeus
ACATGTGATGTAAACACATGGACATGTGTTGTAAAACACATGGACATGTGATGTAAACACATGGATATGTGATGTAAAACACATGGACATGTGATGTAAACACATGGACATGTGTTGTAAAACACATGGACATGTGATGTAAAACACATGGATATGTGATGTAAACACATGGATATGTGATGTAAACACATGGACATGTGTTGTAAAACACATGGACATGTGATGTAAAACACATATATGTGATGTAAAACACATGGACATGTGATGTAAAAC
>NW_013958190.1:2609-2930 GCF_001266775.1 Austrofundulus limnaeus
TGTAAAACACATGGACATGTGATGTAAAACACATGGATATGTGTTGTAAAACACGGATATGTGATGTAAAACACATGGACATGTGATGTAAAACACATGGATATGTGTTGTAAAACACGGATATGTGATGTAAAACACATGGACATGTGATGTAAAACACATGGATATGTGTTGTAAAACACGGATATGTGATGTAAAACACATGGACATGTGATGTAAAAGACATGCAAATGTGATGTAAAACACATGCATATGTGATGTAAAACACATGCACATGTGATGTAAAACACATGGATATGTGATGTAAAACACATGGACATG
>NW_013958190.1:3930-4521 GCF_001266775.1 Austrofundulus limnaeus
TGTAAAACACATGGACATGTGATGTAAAACACATGGATATGTGTTGTAAAACACGGATATGTGATGTAAAACACATGGACATGTGATGTAAAACACATGGATATGTGTTGTAAAACACGGATATGTGATGTAAAACACATGGACATGTGATGTAAAAGACATGCAAATGTGATGTAAAACACATGGACATGTGATGTAAAACACATGGATATGTGATGTAAAACAAAGGGACATGTGTTGTAAAACACATGGACATGTGATGTAAAACACATGGACATGTGATGTAAAACACTTGGATATGTGATGTAAAACACATGGACATGTGATGTAAAACACATGGACATGTGATGTAAAACACATGGATATGTGATGTAAAACACATGGATATGTGATGTAAAACACATGGACATGTGATGTAAAACACAGACATGTGATGTAAACACATGGACATGTGATGTAAAACACATGTATATGTGATGTAAAACACATGGACATGTGATGTAAAACACATGGACATGTGATGTAAAACACATGGACATGTGATGTAAAACACATGGACATGTGATGTAAAACACATGGATATAGGATGTA
>NW_013958191.1:0-685 GCF_001266775.1 Austrofundulus limnaeus
GTCGAGTTACAGCCAAAAGCCCCGGTTACCTGACATACAGCTCCGATGAAGGATTCTCCCCTGAGAACCAACACCCAGAGTCAAACCTCTCAGGTGTTGATGTTCCTCCTGGTACCATTCAGCAGAAACAAGGGTACAGGTGAACATTTGCTGGTGACAAAGGTTGCTCAGACGCTCAGTTTAGAGTTGATTTTTAACTTTGTATGAGTTTTGATAAATCTAAACGTCTTCTCTCCCTAAAGGAATTTAACTAGGACCTAGCTTAAATTCTCATCTTAAGAAAACCTCCCCTCATTCCAGCCTCACAACCCTTTTAGTGTTTGTTTGTTTGTTTGTTTGTTTGATGTGTTCAATGGTCATTGCTCAAATGTTTCAGTATTTACCTCGTTCAACATGTAATTATTTCATACTTGCCATAGCGTGTAAATACATTTAATCTGTAAATAAATGACCCGTGGGGAACGGGTCAACATAAGATAATGTCTCTCTTTGTGTCTTGATAAAATTTTATTGACTTGATAAGAAAAGAACTCAAAAGATAATTTTGGGTACTGATTTATTGTGAGACTGATTATAGTAAAGTTACAGTTTTTCGTCTCTTTCCTGGGTTAATTCTTTGACTGAATTAAGAGTCGTGGTGCCTCCGAGGAAAATAATTTATGGATTTTAATAATCCATAAATTAT
>NW_013958191.1:1685-2185 GCF_001266775.1 Austrofundulus limnaeus
CGGTTCTGGGTTTTCATACCAAACAGGTGTTGTTACACAGATTGGTGTCATATTTGCTTGTAGAAACCATAAAAGTATCCACATTACGTTTCAATTGTTGTTTATCCTAAATTGAATCCTCTTTTTATCTGTAAACCCTCTACTTGTGAAACATTTATATTCTGCATCGTAATCTATTTTGTATCTTGTTAACGGTCCGTTTTGTTCAATTTAGATCGAGAACTCAGTACTTTTTCTTAGATCTTATAACCACGGTAGATATTCAAATAATTATGAATCTTCTGTGCTCCATCTAGAAGCCTACATTTTATTCCTCACATTGGAAGTTTGAAAATCTCTCTGGGAGAGGTACAGTAATTCCATGATTTATTCCAGGCCTTTTTCCAAACAGCTTAAACATTGGTTTGACATTTCCTTCATAATCAATTCCTTTAATCAAATCCAATCCTCCCTTAAGAAGATCAGAAATGTCATAAATGTTATCTTGTTTAATAGTTATC
>NW_013958192.1:0-534 GCF_001266775.1 Austrofundulus limnaeus
ACTGTCTGCTGTGGTGCGTTCACTGTCTGCTGTGGTGCGTTCACTGTCTGTCTGCTGTGGTGCGTTCACTGTCTGTCTGCTGTGGTGCGTTCACTGTCCGTCTGCTGTGGTGCGTTCACTGACTGTCTGCTGTGGTGCGTTCACTGTCTGCTGTGGTGCGTTCACTGTCTGTCTGCTGTGGTGAGTTCACTGTCTGTCTGCTGTGGTGAGTTCACTGTCTGTCTGTTGAGGTGCGTTCACTGTCTGTCTGTCTGTCTGCTGTGGTGCGTTCACTGTCTGCTTGCTGTGGTGAGTTCACTGTCTGTCTGCTGTGGTGCGTTCACTATCTGTCTGCTGTGGTGCGTTCACTGTCTGTCTGTTGAGGTGCGTTCACTGTCTGTCTGCTGTGGTGCATTCACTGTATGTCTGTCTGTCTGCTGTGGTGCGTTCACTGTATGTCTGCTGTGATGCGTTCACTGTCTGTCTGTCTGCTGTGGTGCGTTCACTGTCTGTCTGTCTGCTGTGGTGCGTTCACTGTCTGTCTGTCTGCTGTGG
>NW_013958192.1:1534-2074 GCF_001266775.1 Austrofundulus limnaeus
TTAACACTGTTAACGTACAGTAGCTTTAACACTGTTAGCATAGCTTTAACACTGTTAGCGTAGCTTTAACGCTGTTAGCGTAGCTTTAACACTGTTAGCGTAGCTTTAACACTGTTAGTGTAGCTTTAACGCTGTTAGCGTAGCTTTAACACTATTAGCGTAGCTTTAACACTGTTAGTGTAGCTTTAACACTGTTAGTAAAGCTTTAACACTGTCAGCATAGCTTTAACACTGTTAGTGTAGCTTTAACACTGTTAACGTAGCTTTAACACTGTTAGCGTAGCTTTAACACTGTTAACGTACAGTAGCTTTAACACTGTTAGCATAGCTTTAACACTGTTAGCGTAGCTTTAACGCTGTTAACGTAGCTTTAACACTGTTAGCGTAGCTTTAACACTGTTAGTAAAGCTTTAACACTGTTAGTAAAGCTTTAACACTGTTAGTAAAGCTTTAACACTGTTAGTGTAGCTTTAACACTGTTAGTAAAGCTTTAACACTGTTAGTGTAGCTTTAACACTGTTAGTAAAGCTTTAACACTGT
>NW_013958193.1:0-426 GCF_001266775.1 Austrofundulus limnaeus
GCCTCATACAGGCTGAAGGCTCTGAGGGACATGGACATGTCTCCTGCAGGCTGAAGACTCTGAGGGACATGGACATGTCTCCTGCAGGCTGAATGCTCTGAGGGACATGTCTCCTGCAGGCTGAAGGCTCTGAGGGACATGGACATGTCTCCTGCAGGCTGAAGGCTCTGAAGGACATGGACATGTCTCCTACAGGCTGAAGGCTCTGATGGACATGGACATGTCTCCTGCAGGCTGAAGGCTCTGAGGGACATGGACATGTCTCTTACAGGCTGAAGGCTCTGAGGGACATGGACATGTCTCCTACAGGCTGAAGGCTCTGATGGACATGGACATGTCTCCTGCAGGCTGAAGGCTCTGAGGGACATGTCTCCTGCAGGCTGAAGGCTCTGAGGGACATGGACATGTCTCTTACAGGCTGAAGGC
>NW_013958193.1:1426-2185 GCF_001266775.1 Austrofundulus limnaeus
GGTCAGGTCCTGAAGTCCACAGAGAGTCGTAGGTCAGGTCCTGAAGTCCACAGAGAGTCGTAGGTCAGGTCCTGAAGTCCACAGAGAGTCGTAGGTCAGGTCCTGAAGTCCACAGAGAGTCTTAGTTTAGGTCCTGAAGTCCACAGAGAGTCTTAGTTTAGGTCCTGAAGTTCACAGAGAGTCTTAGTTTAGGTCCTGAAGTCCACAGAGAGTCTTAGTTTAGGTCCTGAAGTCCACAGAGAGTCTTAATTTAGGTCCTGAAGTCCACAGAGAGTCTTTGTTCAGGTCCTGAAGTCCACAGAGAGTCTTTGTTCAGGTCCTGAAGTCCACAGAGAGTCTTAATTTAGGTCCTGAAGTCCACAGAGAGTCTTTGTTCAGGTCCTGAAGTCCACAGAGAGTCTTTGTTCAGGTCCTGAAGTCCACAGAGAGTCTTAGGTCAGGTCCTGAAGTCCACAGAGAGTCTTAGGTCAGGTCCTGAAGTCCACAGAGAGTCTTAGGTCAGGTCCTAAAGTCCACAAAGAGTCTTAGTTTAGGTCCTGAAGTCCACAGAGTGTCTTAAGTCAGGTCCTAAAGTCCACAGAGAGCCTTAGGTCAGGTCTTGAGGTCCACAGAGAGTCTTAGGTCAGGTCCTGAAGTCCACAGAGAGTCGTAGGTCAGGTCCTGAAGTCCACAGAGAGTCTTAGGTCAGGTCCTGAAGTCCACAGAGAGTCTTAGGTCAGGTCCTGAAGTCCACAGAGAGTATTAGGCCAGGTCCTGAAG
>NW_013958194.1:0-341 GCF_001266775.1 Austrofundulus limnaeus
TCTGATAATCTACTGTATAATCCACAGAGGACCATCAACCTAACGTCAGGTCACCGATGATCTGATAATCTATAATCCACAGAGGACCATCAGCCTAACGTCAGGTCACTGATGCTCTGATAATCTACTGTATAATCCACAGAGGACCATCAACCTAACGTCAGGTCACCGATGATCTGATAATCTATAATCCACAGAGGACCATCAGCCTAACGTCAGGTCACTTATGATCTGATAATCTATAATCCACAGAGGACCATCAGCCTAACGTCAGGTCACTGATGATCTGATAATCTATAATCCACAGAGGACCATCAGCCTAACGTCAGGTCACTGATGAT
>NW_013958194.1:1341-2185 GCF_001266775.1 Austrofundulus limnaeus
ATGGGGGGTATCAGGTCTGGATGGGGGGTATCAGGTCTGGGTGGGACACTTCAGTTTATTTGACTGTTTTCATCAGACTCAGAACTGATCTGAACACAGGGGTCAGAGGTCAGATGAGGCCCCCCACCCTCACCCACCCCATCTGTTTGCAGACTCCTTCAGCCTGAGTGTGTGGGGGCGGGGCTTTAATGGAGCTGTCAGTCAAACTCCAGCAGGTTCAAGTGCAGCTTCACAGATCAACCAATCAGATGAATTTGTTGATTTATTGAAATATTTTCAGGTGGAATGATTTTAAAATGACTTCAAAACATTTTATAAACAAATGGTGGTTTATATTTAACATCACATCAGCCTAACGTCAGGTCACTGATGATCTGATAATCTATAATCCACAGAGGACCATCAGTCTAACGTCAGGTCACTGATGATCTGATAATCTATAATCCACAGAGGACCATCAGCCTAAAGTCAGGTCACTGATGATCTGATAATCTATAATCCACAGAGGACCATCAGCCTAAAGTCAGGTCACTGATGCTCTGATAATCTATAATCCACAGAGGACCATCAGCCTAACGTCAGGTCACTGATGATATGATAATCTGTAATCCACAGAGGACCATCAGCCTAATGTCAGGTCACTGATGATCTGATAATCTGTAATCCACAGAGGAACATCAGCTCAGAACATTGATTCTATGGATACATACTGTATACAGTTCACATGAGATTTAAAATAAGGCAATTGGGCTGTGTCTGCAGGACCAGCAGGGTTTGGGGATTTAGGAGATGTGTGTGTGTGTCTGTGTGTGTGTGTGTGTGTGTGTGTGTGTGTGTGTGTGTG
>NW_013958195.1:0-435 GCF_001266775.1 Austrofundulus limnaeus
TTGCCCACCCCTGGTTTAGACTCATCATTACAGACCCCACCATCCTCTGACTTATATATTGTTACCTTGAGAAATGCATGGCCCTCTGACCCGCCACCTTGAAGTAGAAGTTGGTGGTGTGTTTCATCTCGTCAGTGTGTCCCGTTTCCTCCATCCAGTGACCAATCGGGTGGCAGTACACTCCGTCCACCACGTTCCTCTCATCGTATGAACAACACCTGTCGTGGCTCGGACCACTACCTGGTGACAAAAAAGGACAGGGGCTTCTTTCTTTTTCTTTTTTTTTTAAAACATGGACGAGAACCCTTATTTTAATTAACTTTACTTAGGTCAGTATTTCAATATTACGTTATGCAATACTTTAATACAAATTGACTGAAAAAAAAAAAGAAAAAGAAAGAAGCCCCTGTCCTTTTTTGTCACCAGGTAGTGGTC
>NW_013958195.1:1435-2184 GCF_001266775.1 Austrofundulus limnaeus
TATATATATATTTCATTTAAAGAAAAAAACCCCGACCTTTTACATTCCCCAGTTCAGAGCAACTCTCTGGATGGCAAAGACAGCTAACAGACTGCGAGACTGTGAGATGCTGTGTTGTCTTCCTGAGGTGCGTGTCACCAAGGCAACAGAGAAGAATTAGACCACATACCAATCGCGCTGAATAGAAATGTTCTTCAGCAGTGAATAATTTCTGTTTCGCACACAAAACAGTGGTGAGGCAATCAATACTGGCTCGCTCTTTAGCAGTTTGGACTGTCGTGTCAGACGTTTCCCCACAACTAGAAAACATTTGTCAGTAAACATTAAGATGAAGTACTAAAACATTTCCCATTGCAAAAAACACAATTTTAGCGCTGTAGTAATCTAAGCAAAAACAAAACAAAACATAAAATACTGAGATATACATATAAAAAAAGTAAGCCTCAAACTAACAGTCACTGTGTAAAAAAAAAAATCAGTTGAATCGAGGGAGGAAGACTCTGATGATCACACGTGGGTTTTTTATGCGTCGACAATGTTTTATGTAGGAGACATGAAAAGTTCAAGAGACCCTTCACTTCTGGGACTGAAAGGCATTTTTTGAGCTAAAATATAGCTGAACTCTATGGAAGGCTGGGCATGCACTCGCTTCACCCTGAGGAGATTGTGAGCAAAACTTAAATCATTTAGCACTGGGTGAGAAAGACAAAAATAACTAACTAACCAACCAACCAACCAACCAACCAACC
>NW_013958196.1:0-244 GCF_001266775.1 Austrofundulus limnaeus
ACACTAACACCTCGTACATCTCGACAAAAATGTCCTGTTCTACTGTCACATTTCTAGACTCCACCTCTTCAAGATAACTCTGAAAAGTACGGTACAAAATCACACCCAATGATCCTTCTTCAAAATTATGAAGCTCATCTATCATTTTATCAGACATTTTATTAACGTATATATGTCACCCTCAGTCTTGTTCACTGACCCTACTGGTAGACCTGTCAGATAACTATTAGCAGTTTACCTCAGC
>NW_013958196.1:1244-2183 GCF_001266775.1 Austrofundulus limnaeus
CTCCTAAATCACTCGTACGCACAACTTAAGAACAAATCTGTGCGTACGAACGGTTTTTGCATGAGGCCCAATGTTTGTGTCTGAATTTATTTTAGAATGTTCACTTTCTTCTCCAAACTAATGTTTTTGTTCTGTTTTTTATATATTTAAAACTGACACTAAACACACCTTGATGGCCACTCAATAAATGAATGTTGTGTAAGGAAATACGAGTTCTATAGCGGTTGAAATCAGGTAAAAACACAAGTGTTAAATAAAGTGATCTGTGNCTATAAATTTCTTCAGTTGATTGAAGAAATTTCAGTAAATTTATATCATTTATTTGTGGAAAAGGTCAAACAAAGGGGCAACATGGCAGAGTGGTTAGAGTTTTTCAGCAAGGTCGCTCCCTGGGCTGGGGCCTTTCTGGGTGGAGTTTGCTTCTTCTCCCTGTGTTTTCTCTGTGTACTCTAGTTTCCTGCCACAGACCAAAAATATGCATGCTAGGACTATTGATGCCTAAATTATCTCTAGATGTGAGTGAGTCTGTGAATGGTTGTTTGTCTCGTGATGAACTTGTAACCTCCCCAAGGTGGAATTCGTCTCTCACATGGTGACTGCTGGACATGGGCACCAGTGACCAGCAGATAATGGATGGATGAATCATGTTTCACACAAACCATTCCAGGTAATAGACCCAAAACAATCCATCCATCCATCCATCCATCCAATATCTTCTGTTTATTCTAAGTCGGGACAAGGTGGCAGCAGCTTGTGCAGGGAGACCCAGACCTCTCTTTCTCTAGACACCTCCTCCAGCTCTCCTGGGAGGATTCCGAGGTGTTACCAAACCAACCAAGAACTTGTCTGTGTCCAAATTCAGGGGCTGAATTCAGGGGCACTCTGCCCTTTTCCGGCTCAAGACCATGGCCTCGGATTTGGAGGCACTGAGCCTCATCC
>NW_013958197.1:0-369 GCF_001266775.1 Austrofundulus limnaeus
ACCTGCAATCGGACCAGGACCACCACAGATCAGACCAGGACCACCACCAATCAGACCAGGACCACTACCAATCAGACCAGGACCACCACCATTATATCAGGACCACCACCAATCAGACCAGGACCACCAACGATAAGATCCGGACCACCTGCAATCCGACCAGGACCACCACAGATCAGATGAGGACCACAACTAATCAGACAATGAGAACCAACGATCAGACAATGATCACCACCAATCAGACAATGATCACCACCGATCAGACCAGGACCACCACCAATCAGACCAGGACCACCACCAATCAGACCAGGACCACCACAATTAGACCAGGACCACCACCTATATGACCAGGACCACCACCTATCAGAC
>NW_013958197.1:1369-2183 GCF_001266775.1 Austrofundulus limnaeus
ACCAGGACCACCACCAATCAGACCAGGACCACCACCATTATATCAGGACCACCACCAATCAGACCAGGACCACCAACGATAAGATCAGGACCACCTGCAATCGGACCAGGACCACCACAGATCAGACCAGGACCACCACCAATCAGACCAGGACCACCACCATTATATCAGGACCACCACCAATCAGACCAGGACCACCAACGATAAGATCAGGACCACCTGCAATCCGACAAGGACCACCACAGATCAGATCAGGACCACCACTAATCAGACAATGAGAACCAACTAATCAGACAATGAGAACCAACGATCAGACAATGATCACCACCAATCAGACAATGATCACCACCGATCAGACCAGGACCACCACCAATCAGACCAGGACCACCACCAATCAGGCAATGATCACCACCAATAAGACCAGGACCACCACCAATAAGACCAGGACCACCACCAATCAGACCAGGACCACCACCATTATATCAGGACCACCACCTATCTATCAGACCAGGACCACCAACATTAAGACCAGGACCACCAACATTAAGACCAGGACTACCACCAATCAGACCAGGACCACCACGGATCAGACCAGGACCACCACCAATCAGACCAGGACCACCACCATTATATCAGGACCACCACCTATCTATCAGACCAGGACCACCAACATTAAGACCAGGACCACCAACATTAAGACCAGGACTACCACCAATCAGACCAGGACCACCACCAATCAGACCAGGACCACCACCAATCAGACCAGGACCACCACCAATCAGACCAGGACCACCACCACCGATCAGACCAGGAC
>NW_013958198.1:0-1183 GCF_001266775.1 Austrofundulus limnaeus
TTCTTAAAGAGGAAAGTTTTAAGTCCTTTCTAGGAAAGTTCATTTCCTGTGGCAAAACAAGCATGCAGCCTGTTGAATGTGATGTGTAGCTAATAAGAAAGCGAGGTCACAAAAACAGAGGGGAACCTAAAATGCAGAAAACAAAACGACTGCCAAACTAGAAAGTCAGGTGGATGTTAGAGGTTTTTTTTTGTTTGTTTTCTTTATTAAAAATAATGACAAAATACCATCGCTATTGCTTTTTCCTTGTCTGCCATATTTGTTTACTCTGAACTCAGATTTGATCTCAAGAGGTTTTACAAGACTTTGCGTCTGACATCTGAATATATGTAGGTGAAATCTGTCTGTGTGTGGTGTGTTGTGTTTGCTGTGTGGCTGTACAGCACACACTGTATGACCAAACCTGTTATAGCTATGATTTTTTTTCATGATGTTTGACAATTTTTAAATCTTACCGTGTGAACAAGCATAAGATGTTTACTCATTCAAATGCAAATAGTTTCTAATTTCGATAATTAATTATTTTCAAGCTTGGTTTATTTCATTATAAAAGTAAAATGTATTTCTGGTGCTTCTCAAAAAAACCTTAAAAAATAAAAGCAGGACTAAAAGACAAAACAAAAATAATGGAAATTGATCTTTTTTCTGTGAATATTTTGGAACTAATTGGAAAGTTAGACCTTTGGAAAAGAGAAAGATGTTCAAATCGCATGAGATGGCTGTGATTGTTGGGTTTGTAGCTTTACATATAGCAACAGCTCCATATTTTTATAACACGGACAAAATGTCACATATAGCAGTTCAGTGTCCAGGGTACAGAAACACTCTTTTACAGTAATGCATCCAAAATATACACCATCTGTTGTTTAAAGGCACTGCAGTCCATCTTGGTTTTCTCTTGCCGCACTGCAAGCAGTCTCTGGATTCGCATACAATGTAAACAAGGATTTTAAAAAGGGTTAAAAAGAGCACTAATGCTTTGAATATGCTCCTACGTTCGTGGCGTCTTTTTAAATAAACGTATTTTTGTAAAAATGTCTGTTTTTGTAGGAAATATTTTTTGAGCTTCTCTGTCACAAAATAAGTAAAATGTTAAGAATTTCTTTAACAGCACATTGATGTGATGGCTTTTTTTAAATTACATTTTGTCCATAGACTACCTTTTCTTGGATCTTCTTTTAGC
>NW_013958199.1:0-527 GCF_001266775.1 Austrofundulus limnaeus
ATTAGACCCAGATCTGGTTTAGAGTTAGACCCAGATCTGGTTTAGAGTTAGACCCAGATCTGGTTTAGAGTTAGACCCAGATCTGGTTTAGAGTTAGACCCAGATCTGGCTCAGAGTTAGACCCAGATCTGGTTTAGATTTAGACCCAGATCTTGGTTTAGAGTTAGACCCAGATCCAGTTCAGATTTAGACCCAGTTCTGGTTTAGAGTTAGACCCAGTTCTGGTTTAGAGTTAGACCCAGATCTGGTTCAGGGTTAGACCCAGATCTGGTTCAGGGTTAGACCCAGATCTGGTTTAGTTAGACTCAGACCTGGTTTAGAGTTAGACCCAAATCTGGTTTAGCGTTAGACCCAGATCTGGTTTAGAGTTAGACCCAGATCTGGCTCAGAGTTAGACCCAGATCTGATTTAGTTAGATTCAGGCCTGGTTTAGAATTAGACCCAAATCTGGTTTAGCATTAGACCCAGATCTGGTTTAGAGTTAGACCCAGATCTGGTTTAGAGTTAGACCCAGATCTGGTTCAGAG
>NW_013958199.1:1527-2183 GCF_001266775.1 Austrofundulus limnaeus
CAGTTCTGGTTTAGAGTTAGACCCAGTTCTGGTTTAGAGTTAGACCCAGATCTGGTTCAGGGTTAGATCCAAATCTGGTTTAGAGTTAGACCCAGTTCGGGTTTAGAGTTAGACCCAGATTTGGTTTAAAGTTAGACCCAGTTCTGGTTTAGAGTTAGACTCAGATCTGGTTTAGACGTAGACCCAGATCTGGTTTAGATTTAGACCCAGATCTTGGTTTAGAGTTAGACCCAGATCTGGTTCAGAGTTAGACCCAGTTCTGGTTTAGTGTTGGACCCAGATCTGGTTCAGCGTTAGACCCAGTTTGGGTTTAGAGTTAGACCGAGACCTGGTTCAGAGTTACACCCAGATCTGATTTAGTTAGATTCAGACCTGGTTTAGAGTTAGACCCAAATCTGGTTTAGCATTAGACCCAGATCTGGTTTAGAGTTAGACCCAGATCTGGTTTAGAGTTAGACCCAGATCTGGTTCAGAGTTAGACCCAGATCTGGTTTAGAGTTAGACCCAGATCTGGTTTAGATTTAGACCCAGATCTTGGTTTAGAGTTAGACCCAGATCCAGTTCAGAGTTAGACCCAGTTCTGGTTTAGAATTAAACCCAGATCTGGTTCAGGGTAGACCCAAATCTGGTTAGAGTTAGACCCAGATCCAGTTCAG
>NW_013958200.1:0-307 GCF_001266775.1 Austrofundulus limnaeus
TCGTAGCCCACAGTGTTTATGCTTTAGACACGCCCACTCTTGTGACACGCCCACTTTGATTCTGCAGATGACCCCTTCTCGTAGCTTGGTCGAGTCGGGCAGGAAGCAACATGTTTTTTAATATTATTTTAGTCATAACTTGAGAAAGGAAGGTCCCAGCTGCACAAAATTTGAATGCCGTAAATGTGGAGGGATGTGTAATAATTTGGCTCAGTCAGAACATTCCCAACCAGCCCATAAAAAGATTGCTAAAAATCAATATGAATAGGAATATTAGTCCTAATTTGAGACAGGAAGAAACTTGCTA
>NW_013958200.1:1307-2182 GCF_001266775.1 Austrofundulus limnaeus
CACCCTGCTCTGCCACTAGAAATAAGTTTTCCACCTCTCCCCATCCTGCTTCCCTGCTCCCCTGTGCTGCAGACACTGTTATCTCCACCCCAACATTCCTCCTACAGCAGCCTTTAACAGTGTGTTCAGAACTGAGTCACGCCTACTGAAAATGACATAGTCAAAGACAAGGACATGACCTCACTAGTCAGGTGACAGTTTTCTAACAATGAAGTCCTGAAATCTCATATGTAGAAACTTTACAGTATGTGTCTGATGTGTAAGAGCAAGACGTGTAACTAGATAGTCCTTGAAAAACTAGTTCTTCACACAATCTTAATCACAGTATAAAAATAAACTGATAATAAAATATTCTAACCAATGCAGGTATTAATATGTGTGTGAAATGCAAATCAAAAAATTTCTTTCACACTAAAATGATTTTCTTACACTTAATGCCTAGGAGTGTCAATGAACATATGTTGATTTTTTGGTTTTACTGATTTAACTAAAAGAAAAACAGGTGGCTGATAGGTAGATCAGCACCCCATACCCTAAACAGCGTTGGTCCCTCTGTACAATCCCAGAGGAGGTCCAACAAACCTGGCCCACAGGTAGGAGCTGACAATGGCAAGACCCTTAACTGCTTCAATGAGGGGTGGAGCCAAAAAAGACAGGACAGTGACAAAGATAGTTATGTGTCCCTGTGATTGACATATAGAGGTTTCCAGTCCATCACAGGACCCCTTACACAAAAACAGTTGGAGAGACATAAGCACCACATTTTTCCTACAGACAGACAGAGAGATGTTTTATTTTGATGGATGGATGGATGGATGGATGGTTTTTGATGGATGGATGTATGTGTGATGGATGATGGATGGATGGATGGATGG
>NW_013958201.1:0-446 GCF_001266775.1 Austrofundulus limnaeus
GTTGGACAAACTGAGACCTGCAGCAGACCTGTGACTGGACTCTGTAAGACCTGCAGCAGACCTGTAACTGGACTCTGTAAGACCTGCAGCAGACCTGTGACTGGACTCTGTAAGACCTGCAGCAGACCTGTGACTGGACTCTGTAAGACCTGCAGCAGACCTGTAACTGGACTCTGTAAGACTTGCAGCAGACCTGTAACTGGACTCTGTAAGACATGCAGCAGACCTGTAACTGGACTCTGTAAGACCTGCAGCAGACCTGTGACTGGACTCTGTAAGACCTGCAGCAGACCTGTAAGTGGACTCTGTAAGACCTGCAGCAGACCTGTAACTGGGCTCTGTAAGACTTGCAGCAGACCTGTAACTGGACTCTGTAAGACCTGCAGCAGACCTGTAACTGGACTCTGTAAGACCTGCAGCAGACCTGTAACTGGACTCTGTAAGAC
>NW_013958201.1:1446-2182 GCF_001266775.1 Austrofundulus limnaeus
TGATCTGAACCACAATCTGGACCACCATCTGAACCATGATCTGAACCACAATCTGGACCACCATCTGAACCATGATCTGAATGTAGACCTATTTGAACCACCATCTGAAGACACGATCTGAACCATGATCTGAACCACGATCTGGACCACCACAAACCAGTACACAATACTCTGACTCAGGGTGGATTTCGTCCATCCCAGAGCCCTGCTGCCGTGCAGCTTTGTCTCTGGTCCTCTGCACTGGAGGGACAGACCCTGAAGTCCCCTGACTCAACATCTCCATGGAAGATGGGCCGTTGGGACTGAGAAGGTCCTTAAAGTCTTCCTCTCACCTTGTGATGCTGTGACACTGAGCGCAGAGTCTGTAAACTGTCTGTGGTTCATGACATCATTCCTGTCTGCAGCTCTCTACATCTTAAAAAATATTTTAACCTTTTAAACAAGGAGGCGGGACTTTCCTAACAAAGGGCCCGCGCCTTGTCTGAAGTGTCCTCATTAATCCAAGATGGCCGCCCTTGAAAGACTTGATGTTTTAGTTTTAGTTCTGAACAATAAATAAACTTAGATGTTTACTGAAACTCTGTTTCAGATCTATCAGCTTCTTGGTGTCTGAGTGGAGTTATGTCTTCATGACCCTGCAGCTAACCCTAACCACAGCCGGCCCGCGACCCTCAGCAGAACCGCTTGCAGACCGAGTCCAGCTTGTTCAAGGCAAAAGTTTGAGTGCTGATAGAAC
>NW_013958202.1:0-1005 GCF_001266775.1 Austrofundulus limnaeus
AAGTTAAGAGCTATAGGCCAGACAGAAGCTAAAGGTAGCCAAATAAAAGCTAAAATTAGTAGGAAAAATGAGGTAAAATAGGTAAATCAGTAGTTAAAGTTAGCCAAATAAAAGCTAAAATTAGTAGAAGCTAAAAGCTAAAGGTCAAACAGAAGCTAAAGTTAGCCAAATAAAAGCTAACCTTAGTATAAGTTAAGAGCTATAGGCCAAACAGAAGCTAAAGTTAGCCAAATAAAAGCTAAAATTAGTATAAGTTAAGAGCTATAGGCCAAACAGAAGCTAAAGTTAGCCAAATAAAAGCTAAAATTAGTAGGAAAAATGAGGTAAAATAGGTAAATCAGAAGTTAAAGTTAGCCAAATAAAAGCTAAAATTAGTAGAAGCTAAAATCAAAAGGTCAAACAGAAGCTAAAGTTAGCCAAATAAAAGCTAACCTTAGTATAAGTTAAGAGCTATAGGCCAGACAGAAGCTAAAGTTAGCCAAATAAAAGCTAAAATTAGTAGGAAAAAATGAGGTAAAATAGGTAAATCAGAAGTTAAAGTTAGCCAAATAAAAGCTAACCTTAGTAGAAGCTAAGAGCTAAAGGTCAAACGGAAGCTAAAGTTAGCCAAATAAAAGCTAACTTTAGTAGAAGCCAAGAGCTAAAGGTCAAACGGAAGCTAAAGTTAGCCAAATAAAAGCTAACTTTAGTAGAAGCTAAGAGCTAAAGGTCAAACGGAAGCTAAAGTTAGCCAAATAAAAGCTAACTTTAGTAGAAGCTAAGAGCTAAAGGTCAAACAGAAGCTAAAGTTAGTCACATAAAAGCTAAGATTAGCAGAAACTAAAGCCTGGTTTAAATATTATTATTACTTTTATTTCTGTGACCATTGTGGGGTTTTCTTTCATGAAACAAGGGGCACCAACAATTTTGTCCAGGTGCGTAATGGCTCAATAACACAACTCATTATATCCTTTACAAACATCATGTCCATGTCAACCCAATCTTTTGATCTTTCATTTGCAAGAC
>NW_013958203.1:0-1182 GCF_001266775.1 Austrofundulus limnaeus
TCTCAATAATAATTTCCACATTAAGTCCAGTGGTTGCCATCCCTTTGAAAAGAAAAGTATGATTTTTTATGTATACTTGTTTTAGAATTACAATATATGACTTATTCTGTGCTACACACATTTGGCAGAAACATACTTTTTTGTACACAAGTACTTAAAAGCCTAGTATAAGCAATGTTATTTTATTATCTAACTTTCTGCACTCATGAACTTTCGCCTGTCTTTTGAGGACCAACTTTGTTTAACTATAAATTAAATACACACATACTGTATTATGAGCATAGTTATGGTTTAATAGAATAAGTTGCCACACAATATATAAATGGGCAAAACGGCAGTGTAAATTACGAGGCAGCCATGATTACAACACAGCAGCTTTAATGTGCTGAACTGCTCTGATGTGATGATAAAAAGATGTTCATTGCACTAATACAATGTCACTCATTTAATGTTCTCATCAGAAGTGTGTCAGCTGTTATGTAATTTGCATGGAATTAGCATAGAGATGCCCTCAGGGCCTTAGGTCAGCCAGAGTAAAAAAAATAAATAAATAAAAATGAGCGGATCACAGCTCATATTCTGTGTGCAGAGGAATCTATTCACAGGAGAGTTACTTTAATTGAACCGGGCACTTTGTACTGAGTTTGACTAGAGGACAGTTAACGTCATTTACAAAGGCTTTATGAGGACTTATAGACTTTAGCTTGCGTTTCTTGAGCATTTGGCCCGTACAATAAAATTTTAAAAACAAAGTCAGTTAGAAATAAATGCCAATTTAGCAAATAAATTTGAATTATGTCACATCAGTTTCCTACAAAAATAAAAATAAAAATGAAAAGTAAGATAATTTTCCAATCGTGATTTCTTGTTGAACCTTGTTAGTCATAAGCATCCATTGCAATTTGCAGGTATTTAAATCTAGACTTCTTACACAAGTTACCCCAAGTGAGGAGTTCTGTGCTAAAAAAAATAATAAAAAATAATTAAAACAAAATAACATCTGAATGCTACGGAGTCCACAAGAGGACATGGGAGATTTTTTTTTTCTTTTGCGTTCCCATGCAACAGTATTGCGTTACCTCACAATACCTTTTGTGTTCCCTCGTAAAAGTTGTTTATCACTGTTGTGCCTGCCGGTTTATTAACAAATTCACATGTTCATCATTAGCGAGTTAGCCTACT
>NW_013958204.1:0-781 GCF_001266775.1 Austrofundulus limnaeus
CCATTAGTACCATTCCATCGTAGGTACAACACAGCACCATATGCATGCTCACTGCCATCAGAAAATAAATGTGATGCCAATTGGACTTGCATGCGGGTCTGGGGGAGTCAGGGATCTGATGAATCTGAGTTGGCTCAAGTCAGCATATTCCTCTAGCAGCTTTATGGCATCTTCTCGGAGCTCCTTAGACAGAGCAGCATCCCACGTGTCTCTTGTGCAATACATTAGCTTTGCTTCTTGAAAAGCCCTTCGAACCAGAATAGCTCCCTTTTGCTTTGCAGGAGCCACAAGACCAAGTGGATCATAGAGGGCAGAGATTTGACTTAACAGTTCTCTTCTGGTAAGAGGATCTGGGGTTTGTCCTTTTACTTCTTCTCTCAGCAGGTCTTGTCCAAGGCGCATTTTCTTCTTCCTCTTGGAAAAGTTCACCGCAACCATGACATGCAACTTGTCGTCTTCAGCGGTGTAACCCAGACCAAGGGCTTTGTTATCTTTTTCAGTGAGCTGGTTAGGCAAGATCATGGTCTTTAACTCCATGTTAACTTCCTTTGACTCCTCCCTCTCACTTTGACTGGAGTAGACCCAGGGCTTCATGAAAAATCCTCCAGCTTTAAGGATCTGCTCGATGTTGGATGTGAGGAGTTTCAGGTGGTCAAGGTTGTTGTGAGATGTCAGGATGTCATCGACATAGACATCTTCCTCCAGCACACGTTTCTCCTCTTTGAATTTTGTGAATGGGGGTAGGCTAGCAGTCTCCCGCATGGCAACTTGAGCTATACAG
>NW_013958204.1:1781-2182 GCF_001266775.1 Austrofundulus limnaeus
GTCACCAAGAGCAGCAAAGACACCCGCCCGGAACCTCAGCAGGACAGCTCTAATTGGATTTAAAACATCAGGGCCTTTAATCAGCATGTCATTTAAGCTCAGACCTCTGTACTTCTGGCTACTGTTCCACACTAGCCTCACTGGAGTAGATATGGAATGTGGATTTAGTGCAATCAGATGACTTATATACCACACTGGCCCAGTCCATTCTTGTAGTACTTCTTTGGACAGTTTCACTGCAGCTTTGCGATCAACCATTTCACGGACTTGTGAAGCATAGGCCAATCTCCACTCTGGATCCTTTGCCAACTGTTTTTCTGTCCTGAGAAATGTAGCTTCTACTGCTTGCCTATTGTTGGGAAGAGAAGCCAAATCTTCAGTCCACGGATATTTGGCATGCC
>NW_013958205.1:0-407 GCF_001266775.1 Austrofundulus limnaeus
GTCTCACCAAGTGTTATAGTCCGTCCAGTCATAATAGACTCAGTTGTCATTTCTTTACTTTCTACACCAAAAGTCTCCTGTCTGGATAGTTGTTTTATAGTTAGAACAGACGTACTTGTACCCACAGTCTCCACCCACTGGTGGTTGGAGTTCAATAGAGTTGTACTATCTCCTGAGATAAAAGGGGACAATGTTGACGTTTTCTCAGTAACAACTTCCTCATACACCTTCTGCTTAAAGGTAACACTTTGGTTCCGTGCCACCAGAAGAACCTTTCTCATTACAGCTACAGGTCCATTTGGAAGTCTAATCCACTCAGGTGTAGGATCAAGATAAATGCACTTTAGGCTGTAAATTATGAACACATTTCAGAATATAAAGACAACGAAGGCAGATTTGTAATGATT
>NW_013958205.1:1407-2182 GCF_001266775.1 Austrofundulus limnaeus
GATGTACTTCAAACTCCTCCTCCTCATCTGACACATCACCACGAAGCAATGGCATCTGAACCCTCGGTTTCTCCATACAGCTCCAAATAGATGACAAACATTATGAGCATAAGCTGAATCAGTATAGATGGTCACTTTCCTGCCTTCAGCTAAAAGACATGCCTCAGTCAAACCAACCAGTTCTGCTAACTGAGCTGATGCAGGCTGAGGAACTATTTCAGCTTTAACTGTCTCAAACTGGTCTCCACTGGCTTTAACGACAGCATAGCCAGCCACCAAACCATTACCAATCCGGTAACACGATCCATCTGTCCAAAGCTCCAGATCGGCCTCCTTCAAAGGAAGTGCCTTCAAATCAGACCTGAGCTTTGAATATTTCTCAGCCTCTTTCACACAATCATGAGGTTCCCCGTCCTCAGATGTAGGGAGGGCCTCAGCCGGATTCACAGTAGTACACCTTGCCAAAGTGACATCCTCCTGTTCCAGGAGTCTGTAGTAATCTCTCAACCTAGACGATGTCAAAGTGTACTTACCATGATTCAAAAGATTTCTCAAGCTGTGATGAGTCAAAATGGTTACCGGGTAACCCATTGTCACGGCTGATGCCTTCTCATACATCAAATACACACCTACCATGGCCCGATAGCATTCTGATAGCCCCAACTCCACTTCTGAAAAAGCTTGAGAGTAATACGTCACAGGTTGTGGACTACATCCTGTACCCGTTGATTGACAAAGAACAGCACATGCAAACCTACCCCCTGCTGAGGTGGAC
>NW_013958206.1:0-1181 GCF_001266775.1 Austrofundulus limnaeus
CAACCATCAGTCCGCCTGTCAGTGTGTCCAACCATCAGTCTGCCAGTCAATGTGTCCAACCATCAGTCTGCCAGTCAATGTGTCCAACCATCAGTCCGTCTGTCAGTGTGTCCAACCATCAGTCCGCCTGTCAGTGTGTCCAACCATCAGTCCGCCTGTCAGTGTGTCCAACCATCAGTCTGCCAGTCAATGTGTCCAACCATCAGTCTGCCAGTCAATGTGTCCAACCATCAGTCCGCCTGTCAGTGTGTCCAACCATCAGTCCGCCTGTCAGTGTGTCCAACCATCAGTCCGCCTGTCGGTGTGTCCAACCATCAGTCCGCCTGTCGGTGTGTCCAACCATCAGTCCGCCTGTCATTTTGTCCAACCATCAGTCTGCCTGACAGTGTGTCCAACCATCAGTCCATCTTTCAACGTGTCCAACCATCACTCCGCCTGTATATGTGTCCAACCATCAGTCCGCCTGTCAGTGTGTCCAAACATCAGTCCATCTTTCAATGTGTCCAACCATCAGTCCATCTTTCAATGTGTCCAACCATGACTCAGCCTGTCAGTGTGTCCAACCATCAGTCCGCCTGTCAGTGTGTCCAACCATCAGTCCATCTTGCAACGTGTCCAACCATCAGTCCATCTTTCAATGTGTCCAACCATCAGTCCATTTTCAATGTGTCCAACCATCAGTCCATCTTTCAATGTGTCCAACCATCAGTCCATCTTTCAATGTGTCCAACCATCAGTCCATTTTCAATGTGTCCAACCATCAGTCCATCTTTCAATGTGTCCAACCATCACTCCGCCTGTCAGTGTGTCCAACCATCAGTCCATCTTTCAATGTGTCCAACCATCAGTCCATTTTCAATGTGTCCAACCATCAGTCCATCTTTCAATGTGTCCAACCATCAGTCCATCTTTCAATGTGTCCAATCATCAGTCCATCTTTCAATGTGTCCAACCATCAGTCCGCCTGTCGGTGTGTCCAACCATCAGTCCGCCTGTCGGTGTGTCCAACCATCAGTCCGCCTGTCGGTGTGTCCAACCATCAGTCCGCCTGTCGGTGTGTCCAACCATAAGTCCGCCTGTCGGTGTGTCCAACCATCAGTCCGCCTGTCGGTGTGTCCAACCATCAGTCCGCCTGTCGGTGTGTCCAACCATCAGTCCGCCTGTCGGTGTGTCCAACCATC
>NW_013958207.1:0-1025 GCF_001266775.1 Austrofundulus limnaeus
CGTGAGGAAAATGTTGGTGGGTTGGGGGGTTGGAGTAAGAACTGAGGTGTAAATTGAGTTTAAGTTTAGGGTAAAGGGTTTGGGATAGGCTGTAGAAATGAACGGAAGTCAATGCAAAGTCCCCATAAAGATAGTAGCACTAGACCATGCATGTGTGTGTGTTGTAACACTGATGTGACGTTGATAAAAAGGTTCTGTTAACACTGAAAGTACTGGCAGACCACAAAAATAAGGTAAGATATTCTCAACATGTCCTGATATTTGAATGAAAGGACAAACATGACTAGTTTTAGTGGACAGGAAGTTCTAAATTGTTGTGGATCTAAAACAGAAAAACATCCTCTCAAGCATTTATATTTCTTTGTTTAAAAAAAGTCAATTTCTTTTTGGTTTTTTGTTGTATTACTCTTAAAAAGTGCACTTTAGTATTTTCTTGACAACAAATCCAGATACGAGTCACTTTTCTTCAGAAAGTGTCACTAAAAAGAGGTTGTGTAGCTCGACGGTCGACTCACAGCGTGAATCTCACCTTAGAGTTTTTCTCAAAGGTTTTTTTGTAACCACACACCCACAGGTGAAGCACCAAAAATGTGTCAAACTGGCAGTCACTAAAACTGGTTCACAGAAGGTTTGAAGGGACTCTGGTGCAGATGATTAAATGATATGTAAAATCTGCCACTCCATATCCCCTTAGCAAAGTCCTAAATAATTTAAGTCAACAGCATTTCTTTCTTTGAAACTGCTTACTATATTTAGCCAAGTTTTGAATTGGAATAAAAATCATAAACCATGTTAAAGGCCGCATCACACTATAATATTTTAGTCAACTTATGCCAATGTAAAAAAAATGTAACAGGCTGGCATATGTTGAAGATGAAAAAAGAGTAATCAACTGGAAGCCTCTTTTGAACATGAATCCATTCAACCTTCAGTCCATTATCTTTTATTTCTGGGTCATGGGGGCTGCTGCCCACATCCAGCAGTAAGAGGTGGGGTATATCCTGGATAAATGCACACTGCATACC
>NW_013958208.1:0-709 GCF_001266775.1 Austrofundulus limnaeus
CATCAAGTATTTTATCACATTAGATCCAATGATGAGCTCGTCTCGCTGGCCAGGCACCACTAAAGTAGGAACGATGCATTTCACACCGTAGATAGTCATGGTCAAATCATACACACATTTTGGGTGGGTCTTCTTACCCCCGCAACCTATCAACACAATTTTTTCGACTGGCTGTGGCACTTCCCCGAAAACCCCAGCCTCTCTAAGCAGTTCTTCAGCGTCTTCGTTTATTGTGCAAGCCATAGATCCTGAATCAATCATGCCCTTCAGTTTAACTTTGTCATACACCAAAACTTGAGTGTAAAACAACTCACTGAAAGCTGGAACCTCTGCTGATCCTTGAACCACGACCTGATAATCTTCTTGCACTGCAGAACAAGCCTTTACATATAGAAGCTCAAGATCTGTGTTACTACCATCGAGGGTTTCTTCAACTTCCCCCACACTGCCCCTCTCCGAATGTGGGTATCCTAGTTTCCCTGGGCCTGATTCTGTTTGGTACCATTCGGTCCTCCTGATCTCTGATTGCGCCCATCACAGTCCCTTTTAAAATGGCCAGGAGAGAAACACAAAAGGCAAAGCTTCTCTTTCTTGCAATGAGAGAGTGTCGTATGGCTAGTGTCCCCACAAACTCTGCAGCTTCGTTTTTGGAAAGAGCCTGGGACCACCTGCTGTGATGACCCTTGTGAAGTGGTTGTCACCCCCTGAT
>NW_013958208.1:1709-2181 GCF_001266775.1 Austrofundulus limnaeus
AGTACCAAGCTGGTGTGCCCAAATACAGTATATAATAAGATGTCTGTCCTATTGGCATGCTAATCAAACTATGCAGGTCAAATGGGACAATTGTGTGTCTGCATCCTTTCGTGTCAGCAATGGAGTAAGTGAAGAAAACAGGCGTACTTCAACGTGTGTTTTTTATTAAGCTTTTTTCAGAACGGTACAATACAGCTGCAATACTCAAAAGACACAGCAGATGGCAGCATAACGGTATTCCCATTAATCATTGAACAAATTACTCCTTCATATTTCAACACTCCCACTTAATTTTTTACAATGATAATATGACACAATATAGTGCTGAAATAAATTTTAACTCAACTTGCAAGACTAACTTATTCCTTTTTCCGTTTATAGTTTACCTTTTTCCTTTTTTTTGTCTTGCTACACTCAACAAAAAACATTAACTTTATATTAAAAAAAATAAAGCAAGACATTCTATCACAGA
>NW_013958209.1:0-602 GCF_001266775.1 Austrofundulus limnaeus
ACTCTGTAGTACTCTGTAGTACTCTCTAGTACTCTGTAGTACTCTGTAGTACTCTGCAGTAAACTGTACTGTGTCTCAGTATCAAAGGCTCTGTAGTACTCTGCAGTAAACTGTACTGTGTGTCTCAGTATCAAAGGCTCTGCAGGAGTCTCTAGTACTCTGTAGTACTCTGTAGTACTCTGCAGTAAACTGTACTGTGTCTCAGTATCAAAGGCTCTGCAGGAGTCTGTAGTACTTTGTAGTACTCTGTAGTACTCTGCAGTAAACTGTACTGTGTGTCTCAGTATCAAAGGCTCTGCAGGAGTCTGTAGTACTCTGTAGTACTCTGCAGTAAACTGTACTGTGTGGCTCAGTATCAAAGGCTCTGTAGTACTCTGTATTACTCTGCAGTAAACTGTACTGTGTGTCTCAGTGTCAAAGGCTCTGCAGGAGTCTGTAGTACTCTGTAGTACTCTGTAGTACTCTGTAGTACTCTGTAGTACTCTGTAGTACTCTGCAGTAAACTGTACTGTGTCTCAGTATCAAAGGCTCTGCAGGAGTCTGTAGTACTCTGTAGTACTCTGTAGTACTCTGTAGTACTCTGTAGTACTCTGTAGTACTCT
>NW_013958209.1:1602-2180 GCF_001266775.1 Austrofundulus limnaeus
CTCTGTAGTACTCTGTAGTAAACTGTAGTAAACTGTACTGTGTGTCTCAGTATCAAAGGCTCTGCAGGAGTCTGTAGTACTCTGTAGTACTCTGTAGTAAACTGTAGTAAACTGTACTGTGTGTCTTAGTGTCAAAGGCTCTGCAGGAGTCTGTAGTACTCTGTAGTACTCTGTAGTAAACTGTACTGTGTGTCTTAGTGTCAAAGGCTCTGCAGGAGTCTGTAGTACTCTGTAGTACTCTGTAGTACTCTGTAGTACTCTGTAGTAAACTGTACTGTGTCTCAGTATCAAAGGCTCTGCAGGAGTCTGTAGTACTCTGTAGTACTCTGTAGTAAACTGTACTGTGTCTCAGTATCAAAGGCTCTGCAGGAGTCTGTAGTACTCTGTAGTACTCTGCAGTAAACTGTACTGTGTCTCAGTATCAAAGGCTCTGCAGGAGTCTGTAGTACTCTGTAGTACTCTGCAGTAAACTGTACTGTGTGTCTCAGTATCAAAGGCTCTGCAGGAGTCTGTAGTACTCTGTAGTACTCTGCAGTAAACTGTACTGTGTGTCTCAGTATCAAAGGCTCTGCAGGAGT
>NW_013958210.1:0-630 GCF_001266775.1 Austrofundulus limnaeus
TAGTCAGGTAGAACCTGTAGTCAGGTAGAACCTGTAGATAGGTAGAATCTGTAGTCAAGTAGAACCTGTAGTCAAGTTGAACCTGTAGATAGGTAGAATCTGTAGTCATTTAGAACCTGTAGACAGGTAGAATCTGTAGTCAAGTAGAACCTGTAGTCAGTGGTCAGGTAGAACCTGTAGTCAGGTAGAACCTGTAGTCAGATAGAACCTGTGGTCAAGTAGAACCTGTAGTCAGTGGTCAGGTAGAACCTGTAGTCAGGTAGAACTTGTAGTCAGGTAGAACCTGTAGTCAGGTAGAATCTGTAGTCAAGTAGAACCTGTAGTCAGTGGTCAGGTAGAACCTGTAGTCAGGTAGAACCTGTAGACAGGTAGAACCTGTAGATAGGTAGAATCTGTAGTCAAGTAGAACCTGTAGTCAAGTAGAACCTGTAGATAGGTAGAATCTGTAGTCAGGTAGAATCTGTAGTCAGGTAGAACCTGTAGACAGGTAGAACCTGTAGAACCTGTGGTCAGGTAGAACCTGTAGAACCCGTAGTCACGTAGAACCTGTAGTCAGGTAGAACCTGTGGTCAGGTATAACCTGTAGAACCTGTAGACAGGTAGAACCTGTAGACAGGTAGAACCTGTAGA
>NW_013958210.1:1630-2180 GCF_001266775.1 Austrofundulus limnaeus
AGGTAGAACCTGTAGAACCTGTGGTCAGGTAGAACCTGTAGAACCCGTAGTCACGTAGAACCTGTAGTCAGGTAGAACCTGTGGTCAGGTATAACCTGTAGAACCTGTAGACAGGTAGAACCTGTAGACAGGTAGAACCTGTAGAACCTGTGGTCAGGTAGAACCTGTAGTCAGGTAGAACCTGTGGTCAGGTAGAACCTGTAGAACCTGTGGTTAGGTAGAACCTGTAGACAGGTAGAACCTGTGGTCAGGTAGAACCTGTAGAACCTCTGGTCAGGTAGAACCTGTAGACAGGTAGAACCTGTAGTCAGGTAGAACCTGTGGTCAGGTAGAACCTGTAGAACCTGTAGACAGGTAGAACCTATAAACAGGTAGAACCTGTAGACAGGTAGAACCTGTAGAACCTGTGGTCAGGTAGAACCTGTAGTCAGGTAGAACCTCTTGTCAGGTAGAACCTGTAGGACCTGTGGTTAGGTAGAACCTGTGGTCAGGTAGAACCTGTGGTCAGGTAGAACCTGTAGTCAGGTAGAACCTGTGGTCAGGTAGAACC
>NW_013958211.1:0-344 GCF_001266775.1 Austrofundulus limnaeus
GGTCTGAACTTGTGTTCAGGTAGATCTGAGCTTGTGTTCAGGTAGGACTGAACTTGTCTTCAGGTAGATCTGAGCTTGTGTTCTGGTAGATCTGAGCTTGTGTTCAGGTAGGACTGAGCTTGTGTTCAGGTAGGACTGAACTTGTCTTCAGGTAGATCTGAGCTTGTGTTCAGGTAGGACTGAACTTGTGTTCAGGTAGGACTGAGCTTGTGTTCAGGTAGATCTGAGCTTGTGTTCAGGTAGGTCTGAACTTGTGTTCAGGTAGGACTGAGCTTGTGTTCAGGTAGATCTGAACTTGTGTTCAGGTAGATCTGAGCTTGTGTTCAGGTAGGACTGAACTTGTC
>NW_013958211.1:1344-1913 GCF_001266775.1 Austrofundulus limnaeus
CTTATCTTATCTTATCTTATCTTATCTTATCTTACCTTATCTGAGATGGTCTTGTTCAGGTAGGTTTGTTGTGTTTGATTGAATTATTTTATTTCTGTTCCATTTAAAAAGTGAAACATGTTAATTTAGCTCCAGTTTCCAGCTGTTTTAAATTTGTTATTTCATTAAAAATCAGCTGCCACTCCTCTGAAGCCTGAAATCCAGAGCGGTGCAGATCAGAACCGGAGCACAGCCACACAATGAGCTGCTGGGTTTTATTTCCTCTCCAGACTTTTGCTTTTGATTCACATGAAGTGGAACCGCCCTAAGTTAATTACAGATCTGAGTCCTGATTCTGCCAGTGTCCTGTGATGAAAGTCTGCTTCTGTTGTTTTACTGCAGAAATCTGCAGGTTCTGTCTCACTTTTTATCTCCACCTCAATGAAGCCATGTGGAACTAAAGAGGAGCATGTGTCACAGGTCAGCCTCCTCTGCACCTCACAGGTGGCCATCACAGCTGTTCACACACACACACACACACACACACACACACACACACACACACACACACACACACACACACACACACA
>NW_013958211.1:2913-3180 GCF_001266775.1 Austrofundulus limnaeus
AGAACACATGTGTATGGTTTTAACATGTATATCTATGGTTTAATAATGCATGTGTATGGTTTTAACATGTATATATATGGTTTTAGAACACATGTGTATGGTTTTAACATGAATATCTATGGTTTTAGAACATGTGTATGGTTTTAACATGTATATCTATGGTTTTATAATGCATGTGTATGGTTTTAACATGTATACTATGGTTTTAGAACGCATGTGTATGGTTTTAACATGTATATCTATGGTTTTATAATGCATGTGTATGGT
>NW_013958212.1:0-722 GCF_001266775.1 Austrofundulus limnaeus
ATTTTACACAGTAAATTTTTTCGGCTGCTGGCTAATTTTTGAACCCTGTGCAGCTCCACCTAGTGGTTGGATGCTGTTATCAGCGTGCATTATGGGAGATGTAGTTTATGGTCAGAGCTGGCTTTAATGCAGATTATTTTAAGACATTAATACATCTTTAAAACTCTCACAGGCCATATAAATAAGTGAGATGGTCTATATTTGGCTCACCAGCCTTGATTTGACACGTGCACTAGATAATCCCCAACATGCTTCAAACTTTTCATGCTCTATGATTCCCTTGCATACTACAATGAAACTGCTTAACTTTTTTAACAAAAAAACTGACAATATCAGGAAAACATTCATTCTTTTTACGTCAATAAATGAAACAGAAATGGAGTTTTCTTTTTAAAACGTTTAAGTTTTAACAACAAAATAAATGTTCCTACTCTACAACAATCAATCAATAAAATGAGCCCAGTTAAAATGTGTTTGCTGAGGATGTCAGACGTTCTGTGGCCTGTGGGTCAGGACCTGATGATCCTGCACCGACTGTTTCCTACTCAGGAGAAGAACCTGAAGAACCTGAAGGTTCTGGTGTTTCGATGCCTGGACAGAAAAGGCTCCTGAGGTAAGCAAGTGAGAGTGATCAGGAGCTGTGTGTCAGTGTTGTACACACAGGCAAATCTTTACAAGTGAAGAATTATAATAAAACAAGCTTACATCTTACTGTCCCAGGC
>NW_013958212.1:1722-2180 GCF_001266775.1 Austrofundulus limnaeus
GACAGATGCTTCATTTTCTCTTAGTATTTGTTGTAATCATGTAATAAGTTCATACGTCCAGGACTGGCTGAGGTCTGTAGCTCCACACTGTGAAGCTGCAACATCTCTGAGAAGCTGGATGCTAATGAAGAGTTGCTGCGCTGCATCAAGGTAATGACTGATGACCTACGAGCTGAGATGATGGAAGTTCAGATGATAAGAAAAGCAGTGGCGTGTCTAAAAGTGCTGCAGGAATTATTTCTGGTCTTGACACAACTAACAAGTTCAGTGTCTAAGCATCACGCTAACTAACGTAGCAAAGCTCTGCTGTGGTGAACACTGAGCAGGAAACATGAGGCACGCTCTCGGTAGAATAATATCGGACTCATGGGTCTGCAGGAGGGCTCAGAAGGTCCAAACACAGGGTTCATGGCTGAATCCTTCCTTGTTGGGACTTGAGGTGAAACCTTGCCTGGACA
>NW_013958213.1:0-561 GCF_001266775.1 Austrofundulus limnaeus
GTACGTATGTTATGTACAGTACACATATACAGTGCGTACAGTACACATATACAGTGCGTACAGTACACACATACAGTACGTACAGTACACACACATACAGTACGTACAGTACACAAATACAGTACATACAGTACGTACAGAAACTCAGCTTTGTCTCGTCCTGTGACGTTTGTCAGGATCAGACCACTTTAGTTGCAGATTAAATCTCTTGGTGCTGGGCTCGGCTCACGTTATGATTCTGGACTTTTGTGTTTTTATTTTGTTCTCTGGTTCAGGTTTGAGGTCTTTCCTGGTCCAGAGTCAGGAAACCTTCTGCTCATGTTTCTGCTCTCTGAGCCGAGCCTCGTTCCATCTGCTGCTCCTCTCTCTGCGCTGCTGTCGGCCCGTTAGCTCCTGTATGACCTCAGCAGAACATCTCATGGCTCATTTCCACCAAAACATCCACAAACTGAGGAGAGGAGAGGAGGGGAGGGGAGGGGAGAGGATGGAAGAAGAGAGGAGAGGAGAGGAGGAGAGAGAGGGGAGGGGAGAGGAGAGGATGGAAGAAGAGAGGAGAGGAGA
>NW_013958214.1:0-1016 GCF_001266775.1 Austrofundulus limnaeus
GAGGTGTCTTTGGGAGCATCAGAGAGGCTGGGATGATCCCCAGCTACCGTCAGAGCTACTCCAACAGTGGAGAGCTTGGGAAGAAGAGCTGCAGTTTCTCCCCCGAGTCTTTCTGTCCCGCCCATACCTTCCAAAGCACATTAAAGAGCAGGTGAGAGAGCGAGAGGTCCACATATTTTGTGATGCGTCAGAAAAGGCCTATGGCGCAGTAGCCTACCTGAAAACATTGACAAGTGATGGCAGCTCACATTTGGCTTTCTTAGTGGCTCGATCTCGAGTTGCTCCCAAGCGTGTGCTCTCCATGCCCCGACTTGAACTGTGTGCTGCCCTCTCTGGTGCTCAGCTCTCCAGTCTCCTTGAGAAAGAACTTACCCTGAGCATCAAGAGAACCATGCTGTGGTCTGACTCTACTACAGTACTTACCTGGCTGAAATCTGAATCGTGCCGCTTTAAGATCTTTGTAGGCACCCGCGTTGCTGAGATCCAAGAGCTGACTCACTTTCACACTTGGCGTTACGTTGACTCCACCCAGAATCCTGCGGATGACCTTACAAGAGGGAAGTCACTTCTGGAGCTGACCAGGCCCAACAGATGGAGTCAAGGACCTTCCTTCCTGCTCCTAGAACCAGATGAGTGGCCTGCAGATCCAAGTGAAACCAAGCAAGAGCCCCCCGATCCTAATGAACTTCGGAAGGAGACCTTCTGTGGAGTTTCAACAGCTGCTGACCATGCCATATCAAGTTTCAGGCAGTATGACACCTGGAAGCAGCTGGTGGAAGCGACCATCCTGAAGTTACACGGGGCGGCCACCAGAGACGGATCCATATCAGCCGAAGATTAACACGCGGAGGTCCTCGTTCTTAGAGGAGCTCAGCAAGACAGTTTCCCTGATGAGTACCGGCTGCTAAAATCTGACAAAGCTGTTCACCGCAGTAGCCGCCTTCTTGGCCTATCTCCAGAGTTCGACTCAGAAAATGAAGTCATTAGGGTAGGTGGCCGCCTTCGCCGTGCTGAAG
>NW_013958215.1:0-1179 GCF_001266775.1 Austrofundulus limnaeus
GGACAAATTGTAAGATATGATTTTTATTTACCTGTATAATGAGATTTAAAAATCTATAATTGTTGCAAAAAAATCCATATTAATCACACTGGGGGGGGGGGCAGTTGGACTGTTGGCCGTGGAGATGACAGCATCTTCAGCCGAAGGAAAGGATATTATATATTATACTTCTAGTGAAAGACTAGGTTGTAAGATTGTTATTTGATGTTATTAATTGATTTTTTAACATCCCACAGGCTCTGACTTGTTAAATAAATTTGTAACTGAGTTAAAAAAAAACTAAAACAAAAAAAAATGCATTCGTTTTCTCTATATATCCGTATACCTGCAAAATTATGGAAAATTTGTGTAAATTACAGACAATTCGTACAACTTGACATGTACTGCACACACACAAGAATATCAGTGTATTTTTTGTTTTGTCATGCACTAAAGAGGAACTACAAGTTTAAATGACTTCTCTATTCTCATATGCTTATTCTTTAATTTTTCTTGGAATACAGCAAAGAATCAGTATCTTTTAGATGTATTTGTCAGTAAATCAGATCCCCTAAAGACTACTGTTCATAAAAACCAGACTGATAGAAACACACTTTTACATTACAGTGTTATCCTTCAAAGAGTCTTCCTTACAGTCAGAAGGATTTGTACCAATGAGGAAGTTTTTGACATACAAGCTAAAGATCTATGTGAAAGATGTAGATGTAGAGGTTCCTCTGTTCTTCCTTCCTCATAACGTTTTTCAGTAAAAAGTCTGAATGTGTATGTAATATAGCCTCTAAACCTCCTTCTAATAAAAACTCACATATTGTAGATTCTCCACTTTCTAAGAAGACTAAAAATATATCATTAAACTTTGGCACATTTTATTATGTGACCCTACTATAGGTAACAGACCCCACTACAGGTCACAGCTTTAAGAGACTTCCCATTTTTGGCCAGTGAGCAGACCAAACATTCGGGGGACTTCTTAATGTTACGGCCCTCCCTCTTTTTTTTGTCTCAGTCACCAGGTGGTAAGTTTCCTTGTTTTAGCTGGGCTCAGTGAAGCACAATGATTTAAAGCAATGTGTTCCTACATCCTCATACAGGCAAAAAGTTCTCCAATTCACTTAAAATCACTTGTCGAACTACAGTAAATGTCTATCCATTAAAATATCCTTGTGATCTGATTTATAT
>NW_013958216.1:0-393 GCF_001266775.1 Austrofundulus limnaeus
AGAGCTAAACAACAAAGAAAATCTGAAGCTCCTATGTTTAGTATTTTTTGTGCAATAACCCTTTTGGTATGTTCAGATACCCCTTTTTCAGATAAATTGGGGGTCTGGGGGGTGGGGGGGGCACTGATTGGTGGGCCTGATGGATAGAACTTCATCAGAGCTAAACTTTTTTTTTTTTAAAAATCAGAAGCTCCGATGTTGAATAGTTGTTGAGCTATAAGCATTTTTGTGTGTCCAGACTCCCCTTTTTAGATGGAGCCCCCTCCTCAAATATGGGTTCTATTGTAAAATTGTTGGGTGGAGCAGGGTAGGTCAGACACATCTATCCCTGCCAATTTTCATGTCGATCACTGTAGCTGCTTCCATGCTACAGTTGACCAAAAATCTTTAAAT
>NW_013958216.1:1393-2179 GCF_001266775.1 Austrofundulus limnaeus
ATTTAAAGATTTTTGGTCAACTGTAGCATGGAAGCAGCTACAGTGATCGACATGAAAATTGGCAGGGATAGATGTGTCTGACCTACCCTGCTCCACCCAACAATTTTACAATAGAACCCATATTTGAGGAGGGGGCTCCATCTAAAAAGGGGAGTCTGGACACACAAAAATGCTTATAGCTCAAAAACTATTCAACATCGGAGCTTCTGATTTTTTAAAAAAAATTTTTTTAGCTCTGATGAAGAGCTATCCATCGGGTCCACCATTGAGCACCCGCCACCCCCACCCAAAATAATTTTATTCTGGTGACTTCTGAGTTCTGGTGCTTTGCGTACATGCGGGGGCCATATTTGTTAGTGCAGTATCTAGTTTTAACAGTATTACAGTCGTATTTTTTCAGAATGTGCACGTCAAAAATAAATTCTGCAAATTACCATTAATTCATCCAAATTTACAAAAAAAAAGGAATAAAGATTCAATAAATAGTTTTTTAAATTCACATTAGAAGAGGACATATATCTTAATGTTAAGTTTTAGTGAATTTACAACCAAAATCAGCACTAACAGAAACTTCAGGTAAAATGGGAGATACAACAGTGCAAAGAAGAACAACAGCAATAGCAGGTTCACCAGTATAAGAGGAATGCATTACATTGTAGCTTGGACTCAAGTCTTTTGCACATGTGAGTGTTAATGACTGATGGTGCGTTCACACCAAATGCCATTTCAGCGTCAGGAGCATCAGGTTTACATGCAAAGTCTATGGTGGACGCGCTTCAAGCAGCG
>NW_013958217.1:0-1179 GCF_001266775.1 Austrofundulus limnaeus
GCAGGAGTGAAGCAGGAGTGAGGCAGGAGTGAAACAGGAGTGAGGCAGGAGTGGAACAGGAGTGAAACAGGAGTGAGGCAGGAGTGGAACAGGAGTGAAACAGGAGTGAGGCAGGAGTGGAACAGGAGTGGAACAGGAGTGAGTCAGGAGTGAAACAGGAGTGAGGCAGGAGTGAAGCAGGAGTGAGGCAGGAGTGAAACAGGAGTGAGGCAGGAGTGAAACAGGAGTGAGGCAGGAGTGGAACAGGAGTGGAACAGGAGTGAGTCAGGAGTGGAACAGGAGTGAAACAGGAGTGGAACAGGAGTGAAGCAAGAGTGAGGCAGGAGTGAAACAGGAGTGAGGCAGGAGTGAAACAGGAGTGAGGCAGGAGTGGAACAGGAGTGAAACAGGAGTGAGTCAGGAGTGGAACAGGAGTGAGTCAGGAGTGGAACAGGAGTGGAACAGGAGTGAAGCAAGAGTGAGGCAGGAGTGGAACAGGAGTGAGTCAGGAGTGGAACAGGAGTGAAGCAAGAGTGAGGCAGGAGTGGAACAGGAGTGAGACAGGAGTGAAACNTGGAACAGGAGTGAGTCAGGAGTGGAACAGGAGTGAGGCAGGAGTGAAACAGGAGTGAGGCAGGAGTGGAACAGGAGTGAGTCAGGAGTGGAACAGGAGTGAGTCAGGAGTGGAACAGGAGTGAAACAGGAGTGAAACAGGAGTGAGGCAGGAGTGGAACAGGAGTGGAACAGGAGTGAGTCAGGAGTGGAACAGGAGTGAAACAGGAGTGAAACAAGAGTGAGGCAGGAGTGAAACAGGAGTGAGGCAGGAGTGGAACAGGAGTGGAACAGGAGTGAGTCAGGAGTGAAACAGGAGTGAGGCAGGAGTGGAACAGGAGTGGAACAGGAGTGAGTCAGGAGTGAAACAGGAGTGAGGCAGGAGTGGAACAGGAGTGGAACAGGAGTGAGTCAGGAGTGGAACAGGAGTGGAACAGGAGTGAAGCAAGAGTGAGGCAGGAGTGAAACAGGAGTGAGGCAGGAGTGGAACAGGAGTGGAACAGGAGTGAGTCAGGAGTGAAACAGGAGTGAGGCAGGAGTGAAGCAGGAGTGAGGCAGGAGTGAGTCAGGAGTGGAACAGGAGTGAAGCAAGAGTGAGGCAGGAGTGAAACAGGAGTGAGGCAGGAGTGGAACAGGAGTGGAACAGGA
>NW_013958218.1:0-462 GCF_001266775.1 Austrofundulus limnaeus
TGTGTTAGCTGTAGTACAGTCAGTATTTCACAGTATTCTGTGAATTTGCTGTAGTACAGTCAGTATTTCACAGTATTGTGTATTTGCTGTAGCACAGTCAGTATTTTACAGTATTCTGTGTGTTAGCTGTAGTACAGTCAGTATTTCACAGTATTCTGTGAATTTGCTGTAGTACAGTCATAGTATTTCACAGTATTCTGTGTATTTGTTGTAGTACAGTCAGTAATTTACAGTATTGTGTATTTGCTGTAGCACAGTCAGTATTTTACAGTATTCTGTGTGTTAGCTGTAGTACAGTCAGTATTTCACAGTATTCTGTGTATTTGTTGTAGTACAGTCAGTATTTTACAGTATTCTGTGAATTTGCTGTAGTACAGTCATAGTATTTCACAGTATTCTGTGTATTTGCTGTAGTACAGTCATAGTATTTCACAGTATTCTGTGTATTTGCTGTAGTACAGT
>NW_013958218.1:1462-2178 GCF_001266775.1 Austrofundulus limnaeus
CTGTAGTACAGTCAGTATTTCACAGTATTCTGTGAATTTGCTGTAGTACAGTCAGTATTTCACAGTATTCTGTGAATTTGCTGTAGTACAGTCAGTATTTCACAGTATTATGTGTATTTGCTGTAGTACAGTCAGTATTTTACAGTATTCTGTGAATTTGCTGTAGTACAGTCATAGTATTTCACAGTATTGTGTATTTGCTGTAGCACAGTCAGTATTTTACAGTATTCTGTGTGTTAGCTGTAGTACAGTCAGTATTTCACAGTATTCTGTGAATTTGCTGTAGTACAGTCATAGTATTTCACAGTATTCTGTGTATTTGTTGTAGTACAGTCAGTAATTTACAGTATTGTGTATTTGCTGTAGCACAGTCAGTATTTTACAGTATTCTGTGTGTTAGCTGTAGTACAGTCAGTATTTCACAGTATTCTGTGTATTTGTTGTAGTACAGTCAGTATTTTACAGTATTCTGTGAATTTGCTGTAGTACAGTCAGTATTTCACAGTATTCAGTGTATTTGTTGTAGTACAGTAATAGTATTTCACAGTATTCTGTGTATTTGTTGTAGTACAGTAATAGTATTTCACAGTATTCTTTGTATTTGTTGTAGTACAGTAATAGTATTTCACAGTATTCTGTGTATTTGTTGTAGGACAGTCAGTATTTTACAGTATTGTGTATTTGCTGTAGTACAGTCAGTTTTTCACAGTATTCTG
>NW_013958219.1:0-481 GCF_001266775.1 Austrofundulus limnaeus
GTGCACTACCGCTACTAGTGGTGAGAAAGTGTATTACATCTTATACAAAATCAATGAAGTCCCACGGCCCTCTGCGGCCCAAAGTTAAAAACTTGTTCTTTTTGAGGCCCTCAAGTTGGCGCTCCATGGGTTAAGAATCTCTGTTTTAGACATAGACATCTGAAAGGTGTTGAAAAGGAGTTTAGCTGATCTGGATCTGCAATTTAAATGTTTTAATTTCTTTAATGCAGGGTAACTTCTTTAATGACCTTAAACAACTTTAATGACTTTTAATCTGTTTTGACCTATAAGCTTTTTGCCACTGTGATGAAAACATGTCTGAGGCCATCAAATTAGTGCTCAAAGTGTGGTTAAAAAAAGACTCTGGTAAGGTATAAATTGTTCATAAACTTTTCACAGAAACTCACTTTAAAGGCACAGTGTGTAGGATTTTGTCAAGTCTTTTAGCCGAAATTGAGATAATCACTAATGACAATAATAA
>NW_013958219.1:1481-2178 GCF_001266775.1 Austrofundulus limnaeus
TGAAATATCGCGATATTTCAGTGTATCAATATTTTCTTACACCCCTACTAAAGGTTGAGGTCACAGCTCCATGAAATGTTCCAGCTTTCACCATTTTTTAGGTGTCAAAATTCAGCGTTGAACAATGTAATGTAGATTGATGATTAATGTAGATTTTATTGGATAGAGAAAAAATAAATGTCTTATTTAGACTATTTGAACTGTGCTTTATCAAACAAAAAAATTATTTCAAACCTCAGTGGGAGAAGCTAAGAGGTATTTCTTAGTATGTTTCAATCTGAAACACCACATTAGGTTGCTAGGAAATAACTCAACACACATTTTTAACATAAATATTTACACTAATAATCAATGCATAAAGAAATGTTAGGATCTGAATGTATTTCTCATTAAGCAGTACTCACTATATTTGCACACTGACATCAGGACCACCAGCAGTGATGTCATTTTGTGTAAAATAGAAATGAAGGCAAACAAGATGACAGAAGCCTTCGTAATGTCACCCTCAGGTTGATGTTTTTCATTTGACCTTGTTCTGTTGAACAGGAGGTATAATGTACAACTGTTCAATGTGCTTTGGCATCATCAGAGGTCACTTTGACTAGATGCTTCTAACACTTTGAATGGACACTTCCTTGTATCTGAGGCAGGAAACATAGCCTTATATGGTGTATTTGGGGTGGTAATTATGCTAATC
>NW_013958220.1:0-734 GCF_001266775.1 Austrofundulus limnaeus
TGTGTGTGTGTGTGTGTGTGTGTGGGCGGGCAGGTGGTGTACAGCTGACAGATGATTTGCTGTGACACCAGACACACTGGCTGCTTTGGACTCCCATGGCCTAGATATCACACACAAACCCACACACTCATATTCACACGCACATCTGTGTTGCTTCTCTTGGTTTTCTCCTTTTCTTTCTCCTTTCTCCTGCGTCTATACGATGGTCTGATTGTTAAGCAGGTGAACGACCTTAAAGATTTCAGGGAAGGCGGCGGTGATGGTGAGAGGATTCTAAGTGAGCAAAAAAACATGGGAGAGAGAAAAGAACGAAAAGAGAGGAGTGATTAAGTGCAAGAGAGGAGTGGAGTGAGAGAAAGGAGGAGAGCGAGATCACATCATGTAAACAGACTGAAGCACCGCGCGGAGATGGAGGAGGCTGTTGCCATGGCGGCAGAGGCTGCATCCTTTTGTTAAAGATGTCACTCAGGGGGAATCAGGGCTAATGAGGAAGGACTTTGCGCTTGCGTGCGAGTGTGAGCCGCGAGTAAATGTGCATCTGAGCAACAGCTACTGTCTGGTGGTATTCAGTGGCTTCGCTTCAGGAAAACATTTCCCAAAAAAGTGTGTGTGTGTGTGTGTTAAAAGGTGGTATCCAGTACATGAAAAGAAGAGAGCAAGGCTTTGAATTACAGATGAATATGACTGTGTGTGTTCAACTGAACTTCATTGAGTATTATGAGGATGTGTGTGTG
>NW_013958220.1:1734-2178 GCF_001266775.1 Austrofundulus limnaeus
CCCAATGGTACACAAATATATAAACGCATATATGTGAGAGGGGTGACTCAGAGGAAGATACACACTTGAGCAAGAAAAACACATCAGTGCAGCGGCAGGCGTGCAGGTTTGCACACTTTAATAATTAGGCTGTTGATTTTTCATTTTCTCTTTTAGGGTCAAATCTGAAGAGCAGAAACATAATATGATACAGACTAAAAGGAATAGGATTACTTGAACAAATGCTTATTGGTTCATGAGATACTTAATTAATAGACATACGCTGTTGACTCTTAACAGTTAATGCCAATTTTTTAGTAAATGTGGAGCTCAAACTATGTGCTATAAATGACTCTGAGCTATGACCACATCAAATTTTAGATTTATATCTTTAAAACTAAGTTCCATCCATCCATCCATCCATCCATCCATCCATCCATCCATCCATCCATCCATCCATCCATC
>NW_013958221.1:0-261 GCF_001266775.1 Austrofundulus limnaeus
GCTGTAATCTGTCACAGATATAAGGATTTCGCTAGGGAGCTTCTCAGAGTTTTTTGCCCCAGACTTCCGCACCGTGAGGCATCTAGGGGTCTGTTATCTATCAAACAAGGCAATAGAAGAGTGACTGAGTACATCATTGATTTCCACACACTCTCTGTGGATAGTTGGTGGAATGATGAGGCTTTGCAGGATGCTTTCATGCAGGGTCTCAGTGATGAAATCAAGGACGAACTGGCAACAAGAGACCCACCCGAATCATTA
>NW_013958221.1:1261-2178 GCF_001266775.1 Austrofundulus limnaeus
CATTCTAGACAGTTTATCAGCTAAAGAAAGTTAATTTTGGGGTAAGTTACTCTTTAAGAAAGTGGTGTCAGGGTTGTGTAATGAATACAGAACAAAATGACAAGACATCACACTTAAACGTGCATTCATCTGCAACCACTGTGATCCACTTTCAGAATTTGTCACCTTTTTTTCTGTCATCGTTGACATTAGTTTGTATAAAGGTAGGAATAAATTAAAACAAAATCTTGTTTTCACATTTCTAGACAAATGAAGCATTTCTTGGAGGAATCGCTTGCAGCCTTGAATGCAAACATTTTAACCAAAAATCTTCCAGATAGTTTAGCTCTCAGAATGTGATGCTAATGACTCTCACACACCAACTACTAGTCAAATATCTGTAAAACTCACTGAATTAAAGCACTTTTTGTTTTTACTCTAAATGTTAATCAGGTAGATTCAGCTTTCTGACAGTTTTTTTTTAACCCATCCAGTTTTCATCTGGCACCAATTAAAACAGTGAGATAAAATAAATGCTGAAAAGGGCTTTTCAAAATTACTTTTCTTTATATTTTGTTTGACAATCTCTCCCTAGCCGTGTCCTCTTTGTACTTCAGTGAATAAAGTTCTGATTTCTAACCAATATTCTGTGCCCTTGTCTGGGCCACATTTATTTTGTCTCTTCATAAATTAACTCAGCGAACTGAAAGAAATTAGACAAAGCAGGCAATGATGCAGACACCCATATTTTATAAACTTATCTTAATGTTCACAGCTCCGTAAAGAAAGACATGATGGAAACATTTTAAAGGCTAACCGAAAAATAAATTCAGTGAAATGATGCTTCTCTTTCAGTACGCACCAAGATAATTCTACTTTTTAAAAAATATTTCTGCATAAAACAAATAAATGGACTTATTTGCTAAAATGAATAAATG
>NW_013958222.1:0-1178 GCF_001266775.1 Austrofundulus limnaeus
GTCCACGCTCATGTTCTAAGATCAGTCTAGTCAAAGCATATCCTGCCGGACAAATACAAAAAGCTATTAAAATGTACGCTGTAATAGATGAACAGTCCAATAGGTCACTGGCAAAGTCAGAGTTCTTCAACCTTTTTGATATCGATTCCAGTCCCATTCCTTACACATTAAAGACTTGCTCTGGAAAAGCACAGGCATCAGGAAGGAGAGCTGTAAACTTCTTCATCGAGTCCATGGATGGAAAGGTCAATCTCCAGCTACCCCCTTTGATAGAATGTGACTCTGTTCCAGATGACAGAACTGAAATACCTTCTCCTGAGATGGCACAGCATCACCCACATCTACTCAAAGTAGCAGACAAAATCCAACCTGTCGACCACCACGCTCCTATTCTTTTACTCTTAGGAAGGGACATCCTCAGGGTTCATAAGGTACGTGAGCAAATCAACGGGCCCAATAATGCACCTTATGCACAAAGGCTAGACTTAGGCTGGGTTATTGTAGGGGAGGTGTGTTTAGGAAACGCTCATGGTCAGTCAGAGGTCAACGTTTACAAGACACACACCTTAGATAACGGTCGTGCTTCCTACTTTGAGCCCTGCCCAAACACAATTCATGTTAAAGAGAATTATGGAGTCACTTTAAACCCTGCATGCGACATGGACAGTTTGGGAAACGCTGTGTTTGTTAGGTCTGAGTATGATGACAAACAAGCTATGTCAATTGATGACAAAACATTTCTAACAATAATGGACAACGAAGTCTATCAAAACGAAGAGAACTGCTGGGTGGCACCCTTACCTTTTTGCTCTCAGAGAAGAAAGCTGCCTAATAATAGAGAACAAGCCCTCAAACGCCTTTCCTCACTGAGAAAGGCTCTAACAAAGAAACCGGAAATGAAAGCTCATTACATCCAATTCATGCAAAAAATGTTGGACAACGATCAAGCAGAACACGCTCCACCTCTGCCAGCCGATAAAGAACATTGGTATCTACCCACATTCGGCGTATACCACCCACAGAAGCCAGAACAAATACGGGTCATGTTTGACTCTAGTGCCGAGTGTGATGGAGTTTCTCTCAACCAAGTGCTTCTTACTGGACCAGATTTGAACAACTCTCTGTTAGGAGTTCTGCTACGCTTTCGTAAAGAGCCCATAGCCCTAACAGCTGATGTT
>NW_013958223.1:0-565 GCF_001266775.1 Austrofundulus limnaeus
AAGCAACACACCCCTCAAACTCAAAGAGTTGTCCTTTTGTTTCCCAGAAAAATGCTGATTGATTTGGATGACTGAGAATCTTCCTCAGCACAAGGCCTCGATCCATCTTCAACATACCTGGGTAACATGTTTTTTTTTTTAAACATAGGGTGAAAAATCCTACAAATTAAGGGTGAGCAGATTAAAACATCACATTTTAGACAGATCCATCTTAGTTCCATGGTGTCCTCACCTTCTCTGACCTAATGTTTGCATCAGTCTGTGTCTGCTCTCATAACTTTGAAGGCTCAGCGATGGGTTACATCATCTAAAGAACGATGAAGTGATTCAGAGTTTATTCACCTTTTCTACTGGATATAATAAAACAAAACAAAACAAAACAAGAGGAGACATTCATAGGATTAGAATTTTCTCAAAAATCGCTGCCTTTTCTCCAGACTTCCTGAAACAAAACTGAAAAGAACCTGTCGGGCAGGGGTGTCACTAGGTTTTAAGGACAAGGGGGGCTTTGCCCCCAGGAGACACACAGAATTTATATACAGTATACGTATATATACATATACAC
>NW_013958223.1:1565-2177 GCF_001266775.1 Austrofundulus limnaeus
TCCTCCTCCTCCTCCTCCCCCTCCTCCTCCCTCTCCTCCGGAAGAAATAAGGATTTCTCGCTGTATCCTAAAAATAATGAGGCAGGTTCTATTTTTGGGGAGGACGCAAATCTAACAGGCGCATCCGCTCATTTAGCACGAATCACGGCCCATCAAAAACAGGATGAGCTGCAGCTAATAGAGACTCCCCCGGGAGAGGAGTCAGAAGAATGCGCTGCTTGATTTTAATGATCTTTGTTAAGGAGAGCTTTATGTAAGGCGGGCGGTGATGATGATTTGTCTGTTAGCAAAATATCTACTGATCCACTGGACGGATTTTATCGAAACTTTCAGGTCGTGACCTTTCACTGTGCATCTGGAACTGATTAACTTTGGGACTCTGCCCCATTCAAGATGGCCGCCTTAGAAAAACTGAAAAATGAATATAACACGTTAACGAGATATTTAGCTAAAGTTTGCTGTGGTAGTAGTTGAGAGTCGTCTCCAGTGCTGGCTCCAGCCATTTTGGTGCCCTAGGCGAGTTGAAGCGCAACCCCCCCCCACCCCGAACTATGCCCCACCCACCCCAATTTGAACCCCAACAAACAAGTTTGACAGTGTAAGATACTATGG
>NW_013958224.1:0-711 GCF_001266775.1 Austrofundulus limnaeus
TAGCTGAGGGTCTTACTGTAACAGTTAGGAAGTATTTGTTAGTAGTTAGGAAGTATTTGTTAGTAGTAGTTATGTACAGCTGCAGTGGTAGTAGCTGAGGGTCTTACTGTAACAGTTAGGAAGTATTTGTTAGTATTAGGAAGTATTTGTTAGTATTAGGAAGTATTTGTTAGTAGTAGTTATGTACAGCTGCAGTGGTAGTAGCTGAGGGTCTTACTGTAACAGTTAGGAAGTATTTGTTAGTATTAGGAAGTATTTGTTAGTATTAGGAAGTATTTGTTAGTAGTAGTTATGTACAGCTGCAGTGGTAGTAGCTGAGGGTCTTACTGTAATAGTTAGGAAGTATTTGTTGGTATTAGGAAGTATTTGTTAGTAGTAGTTAGCAAGTATTTGTTAGTATTAGGAAGTATTTGTTAGTATTAGGAAGTATTTGTTAGTATTAGGAAGTATTTGTTAGTAGTAGTTAGAAAGTATTTGTTAGTAGTAGTTATGTACAGCTGCAGTGGTAGTAGCTGAGGGTCTTACTGTAACAGTTAGGAAGTATTTGTTAGTATTAGAAAGTATTTGTTAGTAGTAGTTAGCAAGTATTTGTTAGTATTAGGAAATATTTGTTAGTATTAGGAAGTATTTGATAGTATTAGGAAGTATTTGTTAGTAGTAGTTATGTACAGCTGCAGTGGTAGTAGCTGAGGGTCTTACTGTAACAGTTAG
>NW_013958224.1:1711-2177 GCF_001266775.1 Austrofundulus limnaeus
TGTGACCTGTTAACACTGTGACCTTTTAACACTGTTAACTGTTCACACTGTGACCTGTTAACATTGTGACCTGTTAACACTGTGACCTTTTAACACTGTTAACTGTTCACACTGTGACCTGTTAACATTGTGACCTGTTAACACTGTGACCTTTTAACACTGTTAACTGTTCACACTGTGACCTGTTAACATTGTGACCTGTTAACACTGTGACCTTTTAACACTGTAAATGGTTCACACAGTGACCTGTTAACACTGTGACCTGTTAACACTGTGACCTGTTAACACTGTGAACTCTTCATACTGTGACCTGTTAACACTTAGTTAGAAAGTATTTGTTAGTAGTAGGTAGAAAGTATTTGTTAGTATTAGAAAGTATTTGTTAGTATTAGTTAGAAAGTATTTGTTAGTATTAGTTAGAAAGTATTTGTTAGTATTAGTTATGTACAGTTGCAGTGGTAGTAGC
>NW_013958225.1:0-454 GCF_001266775.1 Austrofundulus limnaeus
AAAGTTACACCCTTGACACACACTTATATATATATATATATATTGCAAGCAGTAAATAAAAAATCAGCGAAAAGTACACAAATTTCCATTTTTTTATTTTTAAACTTAATTAGAACTTACTTACGTATGTTACTCATTTAGCTCTTTTGGTTAGAGCCACCTTGTATTTGTGTGCAAAAAGCTCACACACTGCCCACAATGTACATTTTAAAGGAAGCATTAATAAAAGGTGCAATGTACAGAGCTCTACAAATAGAGACTGCAAAGTACAAAGACCCAAAACCAGTCTTGTTGCATTAAGTGGATCCCCTCCAAAGCTTATGTGTGTATCAGAGTTTGAACGAGCAGCTGCAGCTATAATCATTCTAACACAATGACAAAGTATCAAACATTAAAACTTATAGATGTTCACTCTTACCTCAGGGTTCTATGTGAAGATGCAATGCATTAAATC
>NW_013958225.1:1454-2176 GCF_001266775.1 Austrofundulus limnaeus
GTTCTGGCTGACACATGCAGTAACACTCTCTCAGCTCAGATACAGCATAGAATGACAGACCTTTGGTGGCCAAAATGTGGTTTGTCAGACGTGGTTCATACATGGGCCAACACCATATAAACCAAGCCACAACTGGGCCAGTTGTGGCATGCCATCCTTAACAACAGTGCCATCATTGCCAGACCTTGCCCACATTCTTTTGATAAACCACTTATCATCCCAGTCATTAACCAGCAGTGCCAGCCAGACACCAGATCTGGCCCACACCTGTCTGCTATGTGGATTAGCAAATGCTTATTTAGTTTAATCAATGTTTATTTTTTGTATTTTTAGTTCTAGCACATAATAGTCACATTTCCTAACACCTTGGTAAAGATAATATAAATCAGCTTCTACCTTTCAGTTTTGGTAACACGGTGATGTTGGCACATCCTAAAGCTGGAATGGAGACTTTCATGTTGACACCACTGGAAGCAAAGCACAAACCATTTATTTTAGACATCATAAGATGAACCAAATTTGAAAAGAAATCATTAAAGATAGCTTGAAAATTGAGGGATAAAGTTACATAAACCAGACTGAGATGGTTTGGACATGTCCAGAGGAGGGACAGTGGGTAGAGGATGCAGTGGACAGAGTGAGACGGAAGAGGATGACTCATGGCAATCCCTGAAAAGGAAAAAGGAAAAAGCCAAAAGAAGAAGAGAAAGAAGACTGAGAAC
>NW_013958226.1:0-245 GCF_001266775.1 Austrofundulus limnaeus
AATGAACAAAGGATTGGACACTGTTGAAGGGATGAGTTGTGATGACGTTGGAGCTGGTTGGTCGATGTGCATCAAGTTCTGAGCGGCAGGAGCTGAAGCTGCTGGGGCCACGAGAGTGTGAGAAGAGGATAAGGTATGGACAGAGTTTTGAGGCACAAAGGGGGGGGCCTCAGACTGCATACTTATTTTCCTGTCTACTTGTATTTCCGGAGGGGGTTGTGGCGATAGGTCACTCTGGGTGTGTG
>NW_013958226.1:2538-3247 GCF_001266775.1 Austrofundulus limnaeus
TGTGTGTGTGTGTGTGTGTGTGTGTGTGTGTGTGTGTGTGTGTCTTTCTGTTTGTCTGTTGGCAAAATATATTCTGACCCACTAGACACATTTAAGTAAAACTTACAGAAATAATAGTTGGCAATACATCTGCAACTGATTGAAGTTTTTAGTCAGTCTGATCCAAGATGGCTGCCCTAGCCAACTGAACTTAAAAACACACAAAAATAGCACAAAACACACTCAGTTTCAATGAATATCAAGAACATTTGTTTGTACTTATTAAAAAAACTATTAAACACAATAGAATCAGAAAATAAAAAAGTGCTGTATAGATCATAAAAGCTTTAATGGGTTTACAAAGGAACCCCATCATAAATGAAAAATAAAAAATTAATATTAATAAAACAAAATTTAGGATGATTTAAACAGTAAGCATTAACATTGTTTGAACAAAGATTATTTTCATGTGACAATAGCTGACACTCATCCCCAACACATATTCTGACTGCTAACATATTGTCTAAGATCTTTGGTTAGATTTTTGCATTGTATTTGGAGTTCACTCTGTCTGAAAAATATGTCATGAACCACTATTGTAGATTTTAATGAAAGCTGCAGAATGTAATCACTGGTTGTTTGTCTACTGTAGAGTCTCGGTCCACTCGGTTCTCCTGGGCTCCGTCTACTGATTTGGACCCGTCTCTCGTCTCCTCTCCGTCTGCCAGTC
>NW_013958226.1:4247-4469 GCF_001266775.1 Austrofundulus limnaeus
TTATATGTAGAAAAAAACTTCTAGGAGGGACGTCTTACCTTCAGAATGAGCTTACCAAAAATAACAAACAAAATCAATCTATCTAAAGCCCAAATCACTTACCTACAAATGAAAATTCAAACAAAAAACATTATTTTCTAACCTCCATGGACTAAAAAAACATGAGAAAACTTCATATCAAATAAAAATCACTCATTCTTACAAACAGAGCCCTCAAATCAT
>NW_013958227.1:0-205 GCF_001266775.1 Austrofundulus limnaeus
TTTTTTCATGATTACCATGTTTCCTGCTCCCTTCAGCTGCAGTGCACTTTAAATAGAATAATTTTCAGAAATGAAGTGGCGTATGCTATTTATCATAATTGGTTTTACTTGGCCTAGCGACTCAATTTAGAAACTGCTGTATAATTTAAAGTTTTGACACTAGTGACACAATTTGTAACAGAGCATCACTGAGTTTTCCACCATA
>NW_013958227.1:1095-1909 GCF_001266775.1 Austrofundulus limnaeus
CCATTGTGCCTTAGGTTTAAAATCTTTACATTTTTATGCAAAACTGACAATTTTCTGTAATTTTTTTTAAATTTTGCAATATTTAGTCAAAACATGTCTTTATTGCTGGGTTTATTATTATATTATTACTTATTGGGTGGGGGAAAAAAATCTTCCACTGCAGGTAAAGACCCTGTCACACTGATGTTTTAAACAACTTATGAAAGTTTTAAAGACATCTACATTGACGATGGAATTTAAATATCAACTAGAAACCTCTTTTAGATGTGTACATACATGCTAACAAATTGATGAAATATATAATTATTTGTAATTTAAATTTGAAATCAATTTCATATGTTGGCATAAGTTGTCTAAAATGTTAGTGTGACAGGACCTTTAACTACCTGTGTCGGTCTGGTTACTCTGTGTTTCAATGTGTAGGTGTTCAGGGCTCGTATTTATCAAAGTTCTTAGAATTACTCTTAAGAATGCTGCTAAGAGTGGACTCAAGTGTAAAATAATTCTTAGTTAAAAGCTGAGAGTAAAAGCCAGTTATCAAGCCTCTCAGTCTTACTTTAAGTGAAGTGTAGAAGTAATTCTTGTCAGTCTTAGAGCTGATTTGTGACTCCTGCTGTGCCGCAAACTGATCCTGGATGACGTCGTTAGAAAAAAAAACCCAACAAGGACCAATCACTGCATCGGATTTCATGTTTAAGAATAATGTCGGAGATATGGCAAGATAAACCTGTGAAATAACTAAGATAAGTTTACTTTCCACACACTAATGTCACCAGGTACTGATTGTTTGTAAATTACATAAAATGTCCTCATC
>NW_013958228.1:0-506 GCF_001266775.1 Austrofundulus limnaeus
ATTTTATTTTATTTTATTTTTAATATGGTAAAATAAACTTTTTCTTTCAACTATCTGTGTGTGTAAGTGTGTTATAGAGTACAAGATTATCGGGGCTACTCTAAAAAGGAAAACCTGTTCATCTGGTAAATACTCAGCATTGTTTACATCATTTAAATAGACCCATCCCTTTAAGTTGACTGCTTCAAGATGGCGTCGCATTTAGCACATCTTAGCCCCAGCCTCTTGACGGGATAGCTTCTCTAGTAAACATACCTCATTGGCCACTTCCGTAGTGACGTCATAAGAAGGCGACACCTGCAGCTGAAGGAAAACAAGACATCGGGGCAGATTTTTTATAATTTGTGTTGCGCAGACAGCTTTTCCCGTCGTGTTCAGTGTTGCCTCATCAATGCGCGGATCAACGAACATCTGTGCACATCTGTCCGTACAGGAAGACTCGGAGCAGGGCGTCATGGCGGACCGTTCTGGACTTCAAGCACAGATCGCCTCGGTCATAGAGGTCC
>NW_013958228.1:1506-2176 GCF_001266775.1 Austrofundulus limnaeus
TGAAGAAGGTTCAGGTCTGAAGGCTCAGGTCTGAAGAAGGCTCAGGTCTGAAGAAGGCTCAGGTCTGAAGAAGGTTCAGGTCTGAAGGCTCAGGTCTGAAGAAGGCTCAGGTCTGAAGAAGGCTCAGGTCTGAAGAAGGTTCAGGTCTGAAGGCTCAGGTCTGAAGAAGGCTCAGGTCTGAAGAAGGCTCAGGTCTGAAGAAGGTTCAGGTCTGAAGGCTCAGGTCTGAAGAAGGCTCAGGTCTGAAGAAGGCTCAGATCTGAAGGTTCAGGTCTGAAGGCTCAGGTCTGAAGAAGGCTCAGGTCTGAAGAAGGTTCAGGTCTGAAGGAGGCTCAGGTCTGAAGAAGGCTCAGGTCTGAAGGCTCAGGTCTGAAGAAGGTTCAGGTCTAAAGAAGGTTCAGGTCTGAAGGCTCAGGTCTGAAGAAGGTTCAGGTCTGAAGAAGGTTCAGGTCTGAAGAAGGCTCAGGTCTAAAGAAGGTTCAGGTCTGAAAGCTCAGGTCTGAAGGTTCAGGTCTGAAGGCTCAGGTCTGAAGAAGGCTCAGGTCTGAAGGTTCAGGTCTGAAGGCTCAGGTCTGAAGAAGGCTCAGGTCTGAAGGTTCAGGTCTGAAGGCTCAGGTCTGAAGAAGGCTCAGATCTGAAGGTTCAGGTCTGAAGGCTCAGGTCTGAAGAA
>NW_013958229.1:0-896 GCF_001266775.1 Austrofundulus limnaeus
GAACAGGTAGCTAAAGAACACATAGCTAATGAACACATAGCTAAAGAACAGGTAGCTAAAGAACAGGTAGCTAAAGAACAGGTAGCTAAAGAACATGTAGCTGAAGAACACGTAGCTAAAGATTAGGTAGCTAAAGAACAGGTAGCTAAAGAACACGTAACTAAAGAACAGGTAGCTAAAGAACACATAGCTAATGAACACATAGCTAAAGAACAGGTAGCTAAAGAACAGGTAGCTAAAGAACAGGTAGCTAAAGAACACGTAGCTAAAGAACACATAGCTAAAGAACAGGTAGCTAAAGAACAGGTAGCTAAAGAACACATAGCTAATGAACACATAGCTAAAGAACAGGTAGCTAAAGAACAGGTAGCTAAAGAACACATAGCAAAAGAACAGGTAGCTAAAGAACACGTAGCTAAAGAACAGGTAGCTAAAGAACACGTAGCTAAAGAACACGTAGCTAAAGAACACATAACTAAAGAACACGTAGCTAAAGAACACGTAGCTAAAGAACACGTAGCTAAAGAACACGTAGCTAAAGAACAGGTAGCTAAAGAACACGTAGCTAAAGAACACGTAGCTAAAGAACACGTAACTAAAGAACACGTAGCTAAAGAACACATAGCTAATGAACACATAGCTAAAGAACAGGTAGCTAAAGAACACGTAGCTAAAGAACACGTAGCTAAAGAACACGTAACTAAAGAACATGTAGCTAAAAAACACATAGCTAATGAACACGTAGCTAAAGAACACGTAGCTAAAGAACACGTAACTAAAGAACACGTAGCTAAAGAACACGTAGCTAAAGAACACGTAACTAAAGAACACGTAGCTAAAGAACACGTAGCTAAAGAACAGGTAGCTAAAGAACACGTAGCTAAAGAACACATAGC
>NW_013958229.1:1896-2175 GCF_001266775.1 Austrofundulus limnaeus
AACATGTAACTAAAGAACACGTAGCTAAAGAACACGTAGCTAAAGAACACGTAGCTAAAGAACAGGTAGCTAAAGAACAGGTAGCTAAAGAACACGGAGCTAAAGAACACGTACCTAAAGAACAGGTAGCTAAAGAACACGTAACTAAAGAACACATAACTAAAGAACACGTAGCTAATGAACACATAGCTAATGAACACGTAACTAAAGAACACGTAACTAAAGAACACGTAGCTAAAGAACACGTAGCTAAAGAACACGTAGCTAAAGAACACGTAG
>NW_013958230.1:0-832 GCF_001266775.1 Austrofundulus limnaeus
TCGTGCGTCACAGTCTCTGAGCATAGATGACAAATTTTAGGGGAAGACATTTGGAGTTAATAAAACAGAAATCTGCGCCAACAAACAAGGACAGGTTTCATGATTAAAATTAAATTAAAGTTTCCGTCTAAAAAGATTGCAAATTAATTTGGACAAACCGCGGGTCAACCCCCAATGTGCCAGAATTATTTAAATCTTACACTTTAAGATCTAACACTTAAGCAAACATTCCATCAGGATTTTCACGTTGTAAAAAAAAGCCTCCGGAGGGTTCTTCGTGAAAACATGAACCTCGGTGCTCTTTCCAACAGCTGCCAAGATGATGAATGGAGGGGGAATTTATTCTGTGGTTCTGCAGCTTCTCCTCACTTCTGCACAGGCCTGGCTTTGTGGGCCTCCAGGTTAAAGCAAACTGACTGCGTTTTGTGAATGAGCATTTGCACTTTCATGCTGTTTTAATAGAATATTTATGAAAAATGTATTTACTGTAAAAGAAAATAGTGGAATGAACCAAGCCCGTCCAATGACGTTGGATTAAATAAATAAATAATAAATAAAGGATGGTCATGAGATAGTTATTGCAGTCATTTCCATGCAGAGGCTGTTGGTTGTTTATAAGTTTGATCTAATTTCATTTTATTTAAGTAAAGGAATGCATTTACAGTTCAGTCACTTGTGGTTTGTCATGAAGTAATTCTTAGCATTTCATGTTGCAGCTATAAGACACAGGTAACGACTGGAGTTGTTTTGTACAAAACAGCTTTTTTTAAAGGGATCCATGATTAGTTGTGACGTTAGACTTTATTTGATAAACATATTTTAACTGTAAAAT
>NW_013958230.1:1832-2175 GCF_001266775.1 Austrofundulus limnaeus
CACATGGGCATGCATTATTATCTAGTGGCCATACGTTAACTAACACATGGGCATGCATTATTACCTAGTGGCCACATATTAACTAACACATGGGCATGCATTATTATCTAGTGGCCACATGTTAACTAGCACATGGGCATGCATTATTACCTAGTGGCCACATATTAACTAACACATGGGCATGCATTATTATCTAGTGGCCATACGTTAACTAACACATGGGCATGCATTATTACCTAGTGGCCACATATTAACTAACACATGGGCATGCATTATTATCTAGTGGCCATACGTTAACTAACACATGGGCATGCATTATTACCTAGTGGCCACATATTAACTA
>NW_013958231.1:0-759 GCF_001266775.1 Austrofundulus limnaeus
CATTAACAGGACCAGTACCTGCAGTAACAGGACCAACAGGACCAGTACCTGCATTAACAGGACCAGTACCTACATTAACAGGACCAGTACCTACATCAACAGTACCAGTACCTACATTAACAGGACCAGTACCTACATTAACAATGGGACCAGCAGGACCAGTACCTGCATTAACAGGACCAGTACCTGCATTAACAGGACCAGTACCTACATCAACAGGACCAGTACCTACATTAACAGGACCAGTACCTGCAACAATGGGACCAGCAGGACCAGTACCTGCATTAACAGGACCAGTACCTGCATTAACAGGACCAGTACCTACATTAACAGGACCAGTACCTACATTACCAGGACCAACAGGACCAGTACCTACATTACCAGGACCAGCAGGACCAGTACCTGCATTAACAGGACCAGTACCTACATTAACAGGACCAGTACCTACATTACCAGGACCAACAGGACCAGTACCTGCATTAACAGGACCAGTACCTGCATTAACAGGACCAGTACCTGCAACTATGGGACCAGCAGGACCAGTACCTGCATTAACAGGACCAGTACCTACATTAACAGGATCAACAGGACCAGTACCTACATTAACAGGACCAGTACCTGCATTAACAGGACCAGTACCTGCATTAACAGGACCAGTACCTGCAACAATGGGACCAGCAGGACCAGTACCTGCATTAACAGGACCAGTACCTGCATTAACAGGACCAGAACCTGCAACTATGGGACCAGCAGGACCAG
>NW_013958231.1:1759-2174 GCF_001266775.1 Austrofundulus limnaeus
CATTAAGAATCTCTAAGGACTTGAGATGAACCATTGCAGCTTCACAACTACGCAAAAAATCTGCAAAGTCTCGGAGCTCAAAACTGTCCTTTGAGGTTATCTTTGGCCATGCTTGTAGCTTATCTCTGTAAGCCTTTGAAATTGTAAATGGGTTTCCATATCTTTCATCTAGAATCTTCCATGCAGCAGCATATGCAGATTCTGTTCCGAGCAGGAAGTATCCTTCAAGTGCACTCTTAGCTTGACCACTCACATATCTCCTAAGGTAAAATATTTTTTCCTTATCTGGGATACTCTTTTGATCAATTAGTGTTTCAAATGAATGTTTCCAGTCACTGTATCTTATAGGATCCCCACTAAACACTGCAGGTTCAGGGACAGGAATGCGGCTTGCACTTAGTGCACTTGCTAGCAC
>NW_013958232.1:0-638 GCF_001266775.1 Austrofundulus limnaeus
TGGAGAGGTTTGAGGTGGGGAAGGAACGTGAGAGGATGAGGAGGAGGAGGAGGAGGTGGAGGAGGGGGGAGGTGAATGAGCGTTGAACCCCGCTCCGTGCTGGATCGCGCTGTGGCTGAGAGGAGCCGGGTTTAACAAATCAGTCTCAGGAGACGTGACCGGGTCTTGTTGCGGGGAGCGCGCGGTTCGTAACGCTAATAACGCATCGTCTAAATTATTAAATAAATCAGAGTGCGTTGATTGCCGTGAGCGGGGTATGTCATTTTGAGAGTTTTCATGATCAGCAGCAGCAGCAGCTGCTGGAGCGATATCTGAAACGTTGGTATTTCTAAGTTCTGATGATGAATTATTTAATGCGTTAACAAGTAAACCGATTGGTGTATGATCTAAATTTGTACTGTGAATTTGAGATGAATCGGAACGGTCTCGCTCTAACATCTGTCGCTCGATTTCATCACATAAGGCCTGTAATAGATGTTCCACATTTTCTGATGAAGCTGTAGGTGAATTCTGCTCAGCACTGCTTGAAACATTTTGTAATGATTGGTTTGATAGAGAGTTCTGCTGAATAAGATTTTGCAAAGCCTGTTCTAACTCATGAAAATAATTTATTTCTGTATTATTTGACAAATTAGACA
>NW_013958232.1:1638-2174 GCF_001266775.1 Austrofundulus limnaeus
GGTTCGGGGTTGGTGCGGGGAGCTTGGGGTTCTGGGGTCGTGCCGGCCCGTCCCTGGGCTGTAGTCCGGGTGGGGCCAGAAGGGCTTGAGTCCTGGTGGGCGGGTTGCTGGGCTGTGGGTCGGTTTGTGCCCTGGTGCCCGGCTCTGGGCAGGGGGACTTTGGTGCACTGGTGGTCTGCAGGTTTCATGAGCTGGGTGGTTGGGCTAGCTGGGGGCGGGGCCAGTGGCCCGTGGGAGGGGATAGGTCAACCTAGCCTGAGTGTCTATATGTTCTGAGAGTTATCTGAATGATGGGGTGGGTATAGTATTTCTTCTGGGGTGGGTAACCTTGGTGGCAGCTGGGGGGGCTGTGCTGGGTCGGGTGGTTGGCCCCTTTATTGTGGTGGAGGCTCGCTCTTTGCCCCTCCTTGCGCTTTCGGCGGCTGGGTGTGTGCTCTTGGCTGAATTGTCCTTGCTGTGGTTCGGCGGCCTCTTTGTGTTGCGGGCTGGCTATGGGGCTGGGGGTTGGGTCTTGGGGGTCTGGATGTCTCTGGGGT
>NW_013958233.1:0-684 GCF_001266775.1 Austrofundulus limnaeus
CATCTACAGTCTGACATTGTGTTGCTTCATGTTCTGCTGCTCCTCTCTGGTTCTTCTGGTTTTAAGATGGGGTTTTTTTTTTTTTTGGAAGTTGTCGTGTTTTGATGGGATTGTTTTGTTTCCTCAGGTGTGTAATGATGAAGATGATGGTGCAGTGAACTATGAAAACATCAGAACTTCTGCAGTTTGATCCTCCAGACTCGGAACATCAACGTTTTTCATCACTGATAGTGGAAATGCTGACTCAGCATTCACTCGGTTGTTTTCCTGTTTTTATTATAATGTTATTTTCTCCTGCAGACTTTCTGCAGTCTTCTCTGATCATAAATCAAACATTCAGCAGATGGGAGCTCTGACTTTAGTTTTTAATCACTTTTATAACGTGGCTGTAAAAATATCTCAGATAAAAACTGATTGCAAAAAGAAAATTTATTTAGTTTTGTGAATCATAAAAATATTTGAATCACTGAATGATGAACTATGGCTGATGAAACTCGTCCTCAGTGGTTCTGAGGTTTGTGCACGCTCAGGTCATGGGTTCTTCCTGGAAGCTGATTGCTTCTTCGGTCAAACCTTTAGAAACCAACATCCTCATGTAGAAATATTCTTTGTTTTGTATTTTATTATATTTAATTTAATTTCTGACACAGCTTCATGTCAGATATTGTTCTCTGTTCAACTTGT
>NW_013958233.1:1684-2174 GCF_001266775.1 Austrofundulus limnaeus
TTCTTCTACTCTTGATGATGTTTTTATTGTTTTTATTCTACTTAGAGGTTTTACAGAACAGCTCATCTGTGATCAGGAAGTATTTTAATAATTTCTTGTGATGTATTTGCTCATCTTGACCACTTGGAGGAGCTGAACTCTTTCGGTGTTTCCTGTTTTTTGTCTAACTGTGCTTCAAGCCCTGTGTTCTTCTAATAACAATGTTGTTTTTATACATTAAAAATGCTTTTAATCATAAATCTTACCAGTCATTATAACTGCAATGTGAAAACAATGATGTCAACTTATTCTCCAACTCTCAACATTCTCCATCCATCCAACCATCCATCCATCCAACCATCCATCAATCTATCCATCTGCCCATTCATATTCACTCAATTCAAAAATTTTCCTCGTCATAGCATACAAACACATTTTCGTTTAACACATACTATGCACGAGTGAAAACGGAGCAGGAAGAAGAAAAACCTTGTATAAACCTGCTCCTTTC
>NW_013958234.1:0-488 GCF_001266775.1 Austrofundulus limnaeus
CACTTGTTGTGATTGTTGTAAACACTTCTTGTGGTTGTTGTAAACACTTGTTGTAATTGTTGTAAACACTTGTTGTGGTTGTTGTAAACACTTGTTGTGATTGTTGTAAACACTTGTTGTGATTGTTGTAAACACTTGTGGTTGTTGTAAACACTTGTTGTGGTTGTTGTAACACTTGTTGTGGTTGTTGTAAACACTTGTTGTGGTTGTTGTAAACACTTGTTGTGATTGTTGTAAACACTTGTTGTGGTTGTTGTAAACACTTGTTGTGATTGTTGTAAACACTTGTTGTGGTTGTTGTAAACACTTCTTGTGATTGTTGTAAACACTTGTTTTGGTTGTAACACTTGTTGTGGTTGTTGTAAACACTTGTTGTGGTTGTTGTAAACACTTGTAAACACTTGTTGTGGTTGTTGTAAACAGTTGTGATTGTTGTAAACACTTGTTGTGATTGTTGTAAACACTTGTTGTGGTTGTTGTAAACACTT
>NW_013958234.1:1488-2174 GCF_001266775.1 Austrofundulus limnaeus
AGCAAACACAGCACTTCCTGTAGCAAATGCAGCACTTCCTGTAACAAACGCAGCACTTCCTGTAGCAAACACAGCACTTCCTGTAACAAACGCAGCACTTCCTGGTAGCAAACACAGCACTTCCTGTAGCAAACACAGCACTTCCTGTAGCAAATGCAGCACTTCCTGTAACAAACGCAGCACTTCCTGTAGCAAACACAGCACTTCCTGTAACAAACGCAGCACTTCCTGTAGCAAACACAACACTTCCTGTAGCAAACACAGCACTTCCTGTAGCAAATGCAGCACTTCCTGTAACAAACGCAGCACTTCCTGTAGCAAACACAGCACTTCCTGTAACAAACGCAGCACTTCCTTGTAACAAACGCAGCACTTCCTGTAGCAAACACAGCACTTCCTGTAGCAAACACAGCACTTCCTGTAGCAAATGCAGCACTTCCTGTAACAAACGCAGCACTTCCTGTAGCAAACACAGCACTTCCTGTAACAAACGCAGCACTTCCTGTAGCAAACACAGCACTTCCTGTAGCAAACGCAGCACTTCCTGTAACAAACGCAGCACTTCCTGTAACAAACGCAGCACTTCCTGTAGCAAACACAGCACTTCCTGTAACAAACACAGCACTTCCTGTAGCAAACACAGCACTTCCTGTAACAAACACAGCACTTCCTGTAACAAACACAGC
>NW_013958235.1:0-564 GCF_001266775.1 Austrofundulus limnaeus
GACCTGACCTGTACATGTGTAGACCTGACCTGTACATGTGTAGAACTGACCTGTTCATGAGTAGACCTGACCTGTACATGTGTAGACCTGACCTGTACATGTGTAGAACTGACCTGTTCATGAGTAGACCTGACCTGTACATGTGTAGACCTGACCTGTACATGTGTAGAACTGACCTGTTCATGAGTAGACCTGACCTGTACATGTGTAGACCTGACCTGTACATGTGTAGAACTGACCTGTTCATGTGTAGAACTGACCTGTACATGTGTAGACCTGACCTGTACATGTGTAGAACTGGCCTGTACATGTGTAGAACTGACCTGTACATGTGTATACCTGACCTGCACATGTGTAGACCTGACCTGTTCATGTGTAGACCTGACCTGTTCATGAGTAGACCTGACCTGTACATGTGTAGACCTGACCTGTACATGTGTAGAACTGACCTGTTCATGAGTAGACCTGACCTGTACATGTGTAGACCTGACCTGTACATGTGTAGACCTGACCTGTACATGTGTAGAACTGACCTGTACATGTGTAGATCTGACCTGTTCATGT
>NW_013958235.1:1564-2174 GCF_001266775.1 Austrofundulus limnaeus
GCTGGAGCTGATGTGCTTTCCTCCTGCAGCATGACTGCAGCTCAGTGAAAGGCTGTCGTCTGGCTCTTTACACACTTTGTTTGTTTTGGATGTGAGTTCAGCTGAAAGCCTGAAGGTAAAGAAACACGAGGTGCAGCAGGCGTGCAGCTGTAGCTCTCTGAAGAGCAGGAAGGAGGCTTTTCTCTGCCACTTCCTGCTCCAAAGCTCTTCAGTGTCAGGCTGTGTCTCTTCATGTTGTTCTCTGGTTTTACCTCCTTCTTCAGCAGGTAACATAGTTTCTATTCAAAGAAAGCCAACAGCAGCGTCTCCCCTCACCTCCCACAGGTCAGGCTCAGCACTCCTCTCCTCTGCTTTTAAAACTTCACTTTTATTCAAACATTAACGTTAAAACAGATAAGAGACCTTTAAAATGATAATGGACCACTGACCATTATTGTCTGATACCTTTAGGACACAGGAGGAGTTCACTCATCATGTGAAATTCACCATCTGTGGATCTGAGAAAACACTAGAATAAAGCAAAAAGCTGTTGGCTCCACTGATTTTAAAGACTTCACTGCAAAAACTGTCCATGTTACCAAGATTTAAAACCGTATATCAGCCAAAAAGT
>NW_013958236.1:0-343 GCF_001266775.1 Austrofundulus limnaeus
CTTTACATCATTTAGTCTAAATAAACTACTGTATTTCTTATTATTCATATTCAGCTTGTGTGGAAGATTTTTAACCACATGTAGACTGAGTTAAACTCAAAGTCCAGTTAGAAGTGACTTTAATCACTGACTCCAGGCAGAGTGTGACCGACTTGTTTTGTTTTGGATGTTTTACTTCACATTACAGTTTTTTTCCTCTATAACAAACTTCTCATTAAGAAGAAACCGTAAACAGAATTTTTAAAAAAGCTCTAAATTCTAAAGTGTAAAATGACTTTTCAATGGCTGAAAGGGTCGACATGAATCACATGTTTCTCACATAAAATGATGTGGCAGGTTTGTA
>NW_013958236.1:1343-2174 GCF_001266775.1 Austrofundulus limnaeus
TATATACGGTAAAGGTGAAACGTTAAGAGAGTAACAGGATAAACATTTTTTGAAGTTTGTTCAGTTTAATTTCCTGTAAACATCTGATAAAATAAAATGATGCAATGGAGGAAATAGCTTCAGAGATATGAGCATCAGGTGACACATCTGCAGCAAAGATCCTGTTTCAGGTTTCTGCTGCTGTCATGTCGGATCAACTTTATTCAGATTCATGTATTTTCTAACCACATAATAAAAATGCAGATTAAATAATAAGAGTAGCAGCAGGTGTAGCTGTAGAATAATACCTGGCAAAACTTGATGTGTGTGAGATTTAAAAAGAACTGTGACAGATTTAGAGTGAAAATGAATGAATGAAAGTTGTTTTTCTGTGAAAACTTCCTCAGTACTTCCTGTTGAAACTCGATTAGTACAACTAGATACAGAGACTCACAGAAACCTTGGTAGAAAGCAGGACTACTCAGTTTTTTATTTCATACTTCAGAAGAAAAATCTACCAACAATCAACTTTGTGATAATACTAAAATAAATAGGTGACAGAATTGGAGTGAATCTGTCTCAGCTGACAGAAATCTTAAAATGTCTTGTAAAATTTACGGGAACGAAGATTTGGGGATGAAAGTGAAGATCAGCAAAGGAGTGGGAGCTGATCGACAGGAGAGCGTGGAGGAAGTAATCTCTGAGAGTTCGGACATTTTTTCTGACCCTCATGTTGGTCCTTCCAGGCAGGATGGAGGTAAATATTAAAAACTGATCTTTAAATAATTTAAATAATCATGATCATATTAAAGAAGCATAAACTTCCTTTATATAAAATCTACTGTCAGTGTT
>NW_013958237.1:0-419 GCF_001266775.1 Austrofundulus limnaeus
ATCAATAAATAATAAATTCAAATTGATCAGCAGTATTAATTCAGAACACAATATTTTAAACACTTTGCCTACAAAACAAAAATGAATACAACAATTTGTGCTGGTTATTTATCAAAATGAGGAAGTCAGGACTAATGGCTACAATCAGCACATTTTGCAGCACACAGCTTTTCGAAGCGGTGCTTGAACACTGCGACTCTAAGCTCCTGTTCAATGTGTAGCTGGGACCTGTACTTGGTCTTCCACTCTCACAAAGATATGATGTTGCAAAAGGAATAAGAATGCCCACAGCTTTCTGCCCTAAGAGTGAATACTCCCTCTCTACACTCAGCCAGAATTCACTCACTGTCTGTGATGTGAACCTCAGTCTCAATGTGTTAGGTTGAGGTGCAGAATGAACCCAAATCCGGACGGAGGAT
>NW_013958237.1:1419-2173 GCF_001266775.1 Austrofundulus limnaeus
GCTGAGCATAAAGCAAGCTGTTCTGTCTGGAAACAGTTTTCTAATGAGAAGCTATAAATTATGCATGAGGTGAAAAATGATGGCTGCTGGCTTTCATAGTCAGATTATTTGAAGTTGAGACAATCTGAAGCTGCTTCTAGGTAGGAACTGTGAGGTGTCCTCTCCCAGCTGTACAGGTGCAGTTTGAATGACCAAACACTGTTAGCTGGAGGTAACCAGAAGATAAAAAATAAAGTAGGTTCATACAAAAAGAAAGTTTGACCATGGATGGGTTTGGTCCATAGGACTGTTGGAATATCTACGTACGCTGTGACCTGCAGGGGCTCACATTTGTTTGAACAAATATTATTCCACCAGCTCATGTCAACTCAGGTGAAATCCAGCTCTTTCATCTCAGGAGCTTCTAAGCTTAGTTTATCATTATCACTAACCACGTTACATGGACAGAAAGGAAGAAGCAGCTTTTGTTTTTGATATATTTTTCACTGGAAAACATCCGACTGGTACCCAGCAGCTCTGCAGAGCAACGTTGATTTTCCTCTCTCCGTCATGATGACAAGAAGGCCTGAGGTGCTTGTCAATCATCTCTACAGGTGGCTTCACAGGTGCTGCAGGAGGCTGCAGGGACCTGAACAGGTGTGGATCAAAAACAGATGCTTAAATTTTCAAATTTTCACTACTTTGAGTTGTCACAGCTCAGTAATGTTGTGCTACTATAAACAATCTGCCAGGTTTGATTAGGTTTCTCTCTCTC
>NW_013958238.1:0-633 GCF_001266775.1 Austrofundulus limnaeus
AGTGGGCGGTACCAAACTTTGTAGTATTGTTCTAGGGGGCGTGGTCTACCTCCTTGTGGCGTGGCTTCCACCGATGACGTTTGTGGGCGTGACCACAGCCCTTAGAAAACTTCAAACGGGTGTGGGCGTGGCCGACTGTGAGTGGGCGGTACCAAACTTTGTAGGCATATTCTAGGGGGCGTGGACTACCTCCCTGTGGGCGTGGCTTCCACGGACGACGTTTTTGGGCGTGGCCACAGTCCTTAGAATACTTCAAATGGGTGTGGGCATTGCCTACTGTGAGTGGGCGGTACCAAACTTTGTAGGCATGTTCTAGGGGGCGTGGACTACCTCCCTGTGGGGGTGGCTTCCACCGATAATGTTTGTGGGCGTGGCCACAGCCCTTAGAAAACTTCAAACGGGTGTGGGTGTGGCCTACTGTGAGTGGGTGGTACCAAGCTTTGTAGGCATATTGTAGGGGGCGTGGACTTCCTCCCTGTTGGCATGGCTTCCACCGATGACGTTTGTGGGCGTGGCCACAGTCCTTAGAATACTTCAAATGGGTGTGGGCATTGCCTACTGTGAGTGGGCGGTACCAAACTTTGTAGGCATGTTCTAGGGGGCGTGGACTACCTCCCTGTGGGTGTGGCTTCC
>NW_013958238.1:1633-2173 GCF_001266775.1 Austrofundulus limnaeus
CCTCCCTGTGGGCTTGGCTTCCACCGATGACGTTTTTGGGCGTGGCCACAGCCCTTAGAATATTTCAAACGGGTGTGGGCGTGGCCTACTGTGAGTGGGTGGTACCAAACTTTGTAGGCGTGTTTTAGGGGGCGTGGACTACCTCCCTGTGGGCTTGGCTTCCACCGATGACGTTTTTGGGCGTGGCCACAGCCCTTAGAAAACTTCAAACGGGTGTCGGAGTGGCCTACTGTGAGTGGGCGGTACCAACTTTGTAGGCGTGTTCTAGGCATCGTGGACTACCTCCCTGTGGGCTTGGCTTCCACCGATGACGTTTTTGGGCGTGGCCACAGCCCTTAGACAACTTCAAACGGGTGTGAGCGTGGCCTACTGTGAGTGGGTGGTACCAAACTTTGTAGGCGTGTTCTAGGGGGCGTGGACTACCTCCCTGTGGGCTTGGCTTCCACCGATGACGTTTTTGGGCGTGGCCACAGCCCTTAGAAAACTTCAAACAGGTGTTGGAGTGGCCTACTGTGAGTGGTTGGTACCAAACTTTGTAGG
>NW_013958239.1:0-653 GCF_001266775.1 Austrofundulus limnaeus
CACAGATGCTACCAGTGGACGGGATGGGCGGGGCTCAGTCTAGTGATCTTTATATTTAAGTCTGTGGGTTGTATGTATTGTTTAATGAACGTCAGCTAAATGTAACCAACTGATTAACTATGGCTTAGCTTGAAAAACCCACTTTCAAATAAATTCAGCCAGCTTGTTGAATATTTTTTCTAAATTGTAACCTTTTATGATTTGATAACAAAAGCCTTTTTTATTGCAAAATCTTATTTTTTTTTCCTTTTTCTTGCTTCCCTTTTGTCCCTCCCTAATGTTCCAGAATAAGAATAGCCTTTCTCTCTGTTTCCATTGGAAGGAAGTGATGGGGTTTGTGTACTCTGCTGGACACCCTGGGTGGGTCGTTAGTTTGCTTCCTCTGTATCATTACTGTCCATAACAAACACATTATCTCCCGCTGTACCACCACTCTTCCAGTCCATTTAGGGTGATAATTAGACTGTAACAAGCAGTCGTCTCTATTATTTAGGTCATCATCTGCTGCTAATAATGCCCCTTTCATGTACAAACTTTTTTTTTGAGTTCAGAAACTGACGGATCAGCTGAACAACTCACCAGAGAATATATGACTTTATTTTTTATTGAATATTAAGTATGAAACAACTGTTTTTTGTTGCATTGCTTTTAGT
>NW_013958239.1:1653-2173 GCF_001266775.1 Austrofundulus limnaeus
GGACCGCAGGCCTTGTGTTTGACACACGTGCCCTAAACTTTTGCAATAATTAACAATGCATAAACATTTCTTTTTTTTTTTCCTTCACTCTTTTCTTATCTCTGGCTCCTTCTACCTTTCCTTGCACATCTTTGCAGACTTTTCCTGTGCCCTTTCTGTCATTCCATCCATCATTTATATTATGCACAAAGGCTGTCTAACGTTTTCCATTAAAGCCTTGAATTTCATTATGAGCTTCTTACGAATGCAGACGATTCTCCACAGCAGATAGAGAAGGTCCTGGTGGTCTCACTGGAGTTTTTAGAAGGAACGCACAGGTTTTGCAGTTTGCTGAATTTTCTGTTGTTGCATCTTAGCCTGTATTTAACATCACACTTCACAGTTGCAGTGGAAACATTTTTTGTGCAAAGCTTTTATTTGCAAAAGTGAAGCGGGGTATAAAAAAAAAAGGAAAAAAAGATCCATTCCCACAAATAATAAAATAAAAAATTAGAATAATTTATTGGAGCGTGTAAAGCGG
>NW_013958240.1:0-1173 GCF_001266775.1 Austrofundulus limnaeus
GTTAATACAGGTTAACACAGGGACCATTCCAAAATATTCCTCCTGTGGCCTGAGGCCAGTGATGTGTACAGCCATTTCAGCCTCAGCATCAGTCTGGACCTTAAGATACAAACAACTTTCAATCAAGTTCCTTAAAAGTAATTTTACACAAAACAAATAGGGCAACCTTACAATATTAATTACAGAATGTAAAAAAAAAACAAGTTAAAGATTAATATTCTTACTGTTCAAGGGCTCGAGCCACATCTAGAAATCCAGCAGCAGAAGTGTTGTTACGATCCCATGTCACACTCCTGCAGGGGGAGGCTGAGAGTTACACAAAATACAAAAGTCCATCCAACACACACTATACTGCAAAAACTACAGAATAAACTTTAAAGTTTCTTTTAAAGTTTTTACACCGCTGTTGAAATTTTAAAGTTTCTTTTAAATCCTCCTTTTTCATGTTTAATTCCTTCAGTTTTGGTCTGACTTCCTCCACAAGCCACGCCCCTTTTCTGGGGTGTGTCTTAGAGCAACTTGTTTTGAGGTTGTCTCTTGAAATCCAAACAAGATGCTTCACACCCCGCACCCTTCAGCTTCCAGAGCGGCCCATTCTAGTTTGATAGAGGGTTTTACGACCATGTAGCTGTGCAGAAGCTTTTTATTTACAAATTAATTAAAAGACGTCACTAAGAGAAGACATGTCCATCCAGCCTTACACGTTAGAGCCATAGTCTGAGCAAAAGATTAAAGACCACCAGATTGTTGTAGTTAAATCCAGACCTTTTTTAAAGTTTCTGTCACAAATAATTTGATGTAATAGTCCAGAAAACGTCAAATAGAGAAAACTAAACGGGCTGAAAAATATGACCCAAACAGAATATAAAGCTATCTTTGCAGCACCAGGGGAGACTAAATTCAGCTTTTCTACAGAGACTCCAAGTACACAACAAAATGTATTTAACAGCAAAAAAGCGGATTTTGCATGATATGCGCACTTTATTCTGTGAACACTGGATGAGAATTCACACGTTTTTTCTGTTTACTGTATTTTTGAAAATGGTTTTAGCAATCAGTTTATTTCCTCGTATTTTGTGCGATTAATCATTCATACTGTATATCAAAACGTTCAGATCAATCAGTGCTTTCAAAATAGTTGTCATTATTGCAGAAAAGTAGCCCATAATGTGC